>NW_019175345.1:232105-494605 GCF_002260705.1 Seriola dumerili
TATACAATGGATGGTTTTTTGACATTTTATGCCATACTATACTTTGAACGCCTTTTTTTGTCATTTTTAGCCTTAATAAAACTATGCCGTTAAATGCCTTACCCATATCTATGATGTTTTTATGACATTTGTGCCTTAATATACAATGCTGTTTTTTTGACATTTTATGGCCATACTATACTATATGACTTTTTTTGTCATTTTATGCCATACTATACTTTGACGTTTTTTGTCATTTTTATGCCTTAATATGCTATGCCGTTTTAATGCCTTACATACTATGATGTTTCTGTACCATATTTTTTGCTTTACATACTATCTATGACGTTTTTTGACATTTTTATGCCATACTATACTTTGACGTTTTTGTCATTTTTATGCCTTAATATGCTATGCCGTTTAATGCCTTACCATACTTGAGTGTTTTTATAAATTTTGTTGCCTTAATATACAATGATGTTTTTTTGACATTTTATGCCACATGTATATTACTATGGACGATTTTTTGTCATTTTTATGCCTTAATAAACTATGACGTTCATGCCTTACCATATTATGATGATTGTTTATGACATTTTGTGCCTTAATACACTATCGTGTTTTTTTGACATTTTATGCCATACTATACTATGACGATTGTTTTGACATTTTATGCCATACTATACTTTGACGTTTTTAGTCATTTTTATGCCTGAATATGCTATGCCGTTAATGCCTTACCATACTATGATGTTTTTATGAAATTTGTGCCTTAATATTACCAATGATGTTTTTTTGACATTTTTATGCCATACTATACTATGACTTTTTTTACATTTTATGCCATACTATACTATGACATTTTTTGTCATTTTTATGCCTTAATAAACTATGACGTTTAATGCCTTACCATATTATTGATGTTTTTATGACATTTTGTGCCTTAATACACTATCGTGTTTTTTTGACATTTTATGCAACATACTTGATTTGCATTTGCCTATGACATTATATTGACGTTTTTTGTTCATTTTTTATGCCTGAATATGCTATGCCGTTTAATGCCTTACCTACTATGATGTTTTATTACATAATTGTGCCTTAATACACTATCGTGTTTTTTTGACATTTTATGGCCATACTATACTATTGACGTTTTTTGACATTTTATGCCTATACTATACTTTGACTTTTTGTCATTTTTATGCCTTAATATGCTATGCCGTTTAATGCCTTACCATACTATGATGTTTTTATGAATTTTTGTGCCTTAATATACAATGATGTTTTTTTGAACATTTTATGGCCATACTATACTATGACGTGTTTTGTCATTTTTATGCCTTAATAAAACTATGACCGTTTAATGCCTTACCATACTATGATTGTTTTATGACATTTTTCTGCCTTAATACTACATACATTGTATTTTTGACATTTTATGCCATACTATACTATGACTTTTTTTTTTATTTTTATGCCTTAATTGCTATGCCGTTTAATGCCCTTACCATACTATGATGTTTTTATGACATATTGTGCCTTAATATACAATGATTTTGTTTTGACATTTTATGCCATACTATACTATGACGTTTTTTGTTCATTTTTATGCCTTAATAAAACTATGACGTTTAATGCCTTACCATACTATGATGTTTTTATGACATTTTGTGCCTTAATACACTATCATCTTTTTTTGACATTTTATGCCAGACATATACTATGACGTTTTTTCACTTTTTATGCCATACTATTACTATGACGTTTTTTGTCAATTTTAGCCTTAACTATACTATGACGTATAATGCCTTACCATACTATGATGTTTCTGTGATTTTTTGTGCCTTAATACACTATTGATGTTTTATGAATTTTATGCTATTGGACGTTTTTTGACATTTTATGCCATACTATACTATGACGTTTTTGTCATTTTTATGCCTTAATATACATGACGTTTAATGCCTTACCATATATGATATTTTTATGACATTTTGTGCCTTTATATACAATGATGTTTTTTGTGTCATTTTTATGCATACTATACTATTACGTTTTTGTCATTTTTTATGACTTAATATACTATGACGTTAAATGTCTTACCATACTATGACGTTTTATGACTTTTTATGCCTTACTATACTATGCCATTTCTTGCCTTTTTTGCCTTACTTTACTATTTCGTTTTTAAACCTTAGTGTAATATATGTCATTTTTATAAGTTTTTATGCCTTTTTATGCCATCCAATACTATGTCGTTTTTTATGACTTTTTATGGACTCATGTATACTATGACGTTTTTTCAGTTAATATACAATGACTTTTTTATGATGTTTTTATTCCTCATTTATAGCAAGACAATGAATATAAAATTTCGAAGAATACAACTAAACCCTGTGCTTCACATGATTGAAGACCAGCACAGTTTTCCAAACTTAAACCACACTGTAGTAGTTTAAGAGGACCTAGATTAGAAAGTGAAAGGCGTGCAAAGTACAAGTGCCACACTTCATGGGAACTTCAGCAAGTGTTGCATTGCCAAATAATTGCTTTGTTTTGCTTTGTAGAAAACAGCACAATTGTGTTCAGCTGTTGGATTAAAAAAAATGTAGATTAAATTCATTTCAAACCAGAAGATTCCGTAAGTCTTCTTTCCAAAATCTCCAATTGTTGATTGTTTTTTCCTTTAATTTCAGAAACACTAAAACAGGTAGTGTATTAGTGAAATACCTCAAGATTCAGTTCAAATGTAGAAAAAGCGCAAATAGGGGTCTCAACGTGCCCCCCTGATACAATTTGCAACTGTTTTATTTAACAGTTTCTGGAGGCAAATCTGTGGAAATTTTTCTATACTTTGACGTTTTTTGTCATTTTTATGCCTGAATATGCTATGCCGTTTAATGCCTTACCATACTATGATGTTTTTATTACATATTGTGCCTTAATACACTATCGTGTTTTTTTGACATTTTATGCCATACTATACTATGACGTTTTTTGACATTTTATGCCATACTATACTTTGACATTTTTGTCATTTTTATGCCTTAATATGCTATGCCGTTTAATGCCTTACCATACTATGATGTTTTTATGAAATTTTGTGCCTTAATATACAATGATGTTTTTTTGACATTTTATGCCATACTATACTATGACGTGTTTTGTCATTTTTATGCCTTAATAAACTATGACGTTTAATGCCTTACCATACTATGATGTTTTTATGACATTTTGTGCCTTAATACACTATCATCTTTTTTTGACATTTTATGCCAGACTATACTATGACGTTTTTTCACATTTTATGCCATACTATACTATGACGTTTTTTGTCATTTTTATGCCTTAATATACTATGACGTATAATGCCTTACCATACTATGATGTTTCTGTGATTTTTTGTGCCTTAATACACTATGATGTTTTTATGACATTTTATGCTATGACGTTTTTTGACATTTTATGCCATACTATACTATGACGTTTTTTGTCATTTTTATGCCTTAATATACTATGACGTTTAATGCCTTACCATATTATGATATTTTTATGACATTTTGTGCCTTTATATACAATGATGTTTTTTGTCATTTTTATGCCATACTATACTATTACGTTTTTTGTCATTTTTATGACTTAATATACTATGACGTTTAATGTCTTACCATACTATGACGTTTTTATGACTTTTTATGCCTTACTATACTATGCCATTTCTTGCCTTTTTTTGCCTTACTTTACTATTTCGTTTTTAAACCTTAGTGTAATATGTCATTTTTATAAGTTTTTATGCCTTTTATGCCATCCAATACTATGTCGTTTTTATGACTTTTTATGACTCATTATACTATGACGTTTTTCAGTTAATATACAATGACTTTTATGATGTTTTTATTCCTCATTTATAGCAAGACAATGATATAAAAATATTCGAAGAATACAACTAAACCCTGTCTTCACATGATTGAAGACCAGCACAGTTTCCAAACTTAAACCACACTGTAGTAGTTTAAGAGGACCAAGATAGAAAGTGAAAGCGATGCAAAGTACAAGTGCCACACATTCATGGGAACTTCAGCAAGTGTTGCATTGCCAAATAATGCTTTGTTTGCTTTGTAGAAAACAGCACAATTGTGTTCAGCTGTTGGATAAAAAAAAATGTAGATTAAATTCATTTCAACCAGAAGATTCCGTAAGTCTTTGTTTCCAAAATCTCCAATTGTTGATTTGTTTTCTCCTTTAATTTCAGAAACACTAAAACAGGTAGTGTATTAGTGAAATACCTCAAGATTCAGTTCAAATGTAGAAAAAGCGCAAAATAGGATCTCAACGTGCCCCCCTGATACAATTTGCAACTGTTTTATTTAACAGTTTCTTGAGGCAAATCTGTGGAAATTTTCCTTCTCACGATGAAGCTACAGTTTATGGGGTTATTTACAGAATCACAGTCATATAAAAAGACAAAAACTATACTCTTGAGAGTAGAATACAACTCCAGCCAATGTACAAGTGTAAAGTGTAAAGCCTAGAAAATATGATTTTTATTATTCTACTTGTTCAGTTTTGTCATAAAAGTTGCTAGTCTTAAATACGTAATTTGAGTTTTAGATTTCTGTGATGATGTAAATGTAAAAAAATAAAGACTAACAACCAGCAACTTCAAACCAAAATACGTAGTACATGATGGTGTGGAAATCCTTTGACATTTTCTACTCTTCACAAGGTTACAGAACATATAGTGGGGAAAAGAGAAAGCAGAGCAGAGCACAACCACATATAGTCAGAATTAAATTTAAATATCATTTACTTGTACGGATGTGTCTGCAGGTGATGAGAAGCAGGAAGATCTGAAAAAAGAGCTGCTTCCATGAGGCTGACATGATTATTACCCGTCTTTCTTCTCTGCACGCACGTTCTCCCTGGGTCTCTCTCTTCTCTCTGACTACTGCATCGTCTCACCACCCAACCCCTCTTCATTTAGTGACGCAGCTATGATATCACGCTGCAGCCTGTGGGTGGCTGACTCCATCCATTATTCAACCAGACAGGTTTTATGTCTTGATGCTGTGCTGCAGTGTGTGCTCTCCTGCAGGGATGTGCGTGGACAGAACATGCTGAAATAAACATTCCTTTGCTTTAAAGCAAAAATCTTGCTTTGGGGGATAAAAATTCTGCACTCATCCCAGCCTGAGTGCTATTATGTTGCAACTGTGGACCTTTCTGCAAGGTCATGTCGTAAACTGGCTCAGTGAATGTGAAAAGAAGGGAGTTCACACAAAGTTATACTAAAAACAATTTATTATAACTAAAACATGAGACAAATAAGCAATGAGGTGTGGAAATCAGCAAGTTTAGCCATAAAAGCAGTGCATGGTATATACAAATGGTTGTCAGCAGTTCAGAGGGAGAGGACAAGTGGATACATGGGCCAGCTTTTCTGCTCTAGAAGGCCCAGGTGAACGGCATCAGCTGACGACCATTCCATTTCAACCATTGCCTGCTGAGGTGGAGCAGGACAACCCCCAAGACAATGGGATGGGCGTCACAGTCATGTGAGAGAACCTGGCAGCTGCAGGTCACATGATCTGCATGCCCTCATGAAAACAACCAAGAGTGGAAACTAAATACTGAAGTGTTACTGTAATTGATTCGCTTTTTCATACGATGTTGCTTTTTGAGCACATTCTGAAATGAGAAATTTAGTCCTAACCACTGAACCAATGCGTTGCCCTAAACACCCACATATAGGTGTGAAATGTACCATTGTAAATATGAGTACCATGGCACTCATAAAATGTCAAATGTAAAATGTACCATTATAAATAAATAATAATACCACAATACCATTTCACACTTGGTAAGATTATTTGTAATCATTTTCCTCACCAGATGAGGCATTTGCACAACTCTTACTGTACCAATCTTTCTACTTTAGTACATATTGGCTCGTAATTCTGTTCTGTCTTTACAGTTTGTCATTTTCGTTTTCATGTCCTCTTCCTCCACTGTTAACTAATACTTCCTCTAGCAAACAAATGAAAAGGGCTCTGAGCGGCCCTAGCTCTTGCTCTCTATCAGGGTTGTGCAGGAAATGCTCTACCACTTCCTTAGAGGTGACAAGTCTTCATGTGCTACACTGCCACTGGTAGAAATGAGGAATCAGAATGTGGATCAGCACATTATGACTGTGCTTTTGAGTGCATGGGATTCTTATGTTAGACAAACTGCCTTGTTGTACTGCAGATATGGATCTTAAACTACAGGAATACTGTCAAACAAGTGTGCAGCGGACTATGCCAGCCCTCTGTGATCTCTCACCATCAAGCCAATCCAAAAGTAGCAACATGAACTTGTGGGGGATGATAAAGTGAACTATGCCATAAAACCTTGCACGAAAGTCACTGAGTGGAACTCTTTTGGAAAATTTCAGGGTTGACTGAGGAGTAGACAAAGACTAATTCAGACAGGCTTTTGGTCAACCTGTCTGAATAGCTGCTCTGTTTAATTTTATTGCTTATTTCATTTTTATTCCTCATATATATTTGGAACTTTTGCACTTTTTCTATTGATGTGAAGCACTTTGTGATTTTGTATCTGTGGAAGGGGCTATACAAATAAGCTTTACCTAGTTACTGACTAATGAAGTCCACAGCTAAGCAAGCATAAAAGAGGAACTGATAACATGGGTAGGCTACTGAGGGCAGGTCCAGGGAGGAGGGAGAGGAGCACCAGGGGCAGACCTAAAAAAGAGGTCTTCTACTGCCATCCTGAGGGGGGCAGCTGGAATAATAAATAAAATAGAATATATTTTTAAAATGTGATAAAAACTACACTATCCCTGTGCAGTTTTTATAGTGAACAAATTACATTACAAAGAAAATGATGTCTGTCTTTAAATCATTAGCTCAGAAATGGCGAGTTTGACATTCCTATTAAAGTTATTAAGGTTATTTCAGACACAAAAAGTCACAAGAAAAAGTGAAAGTTGTGTCTGAACCTTAAAAACTTATACAGCAGTGATTCCAATCCAAGGGGTGAGATCCTCCGAGGTCCCAAGATAAATCTGAGGGGTATTAAGATGAGTCAAGAGGTAAAAACAACATATACATATTTCTCATTGTCTTGTGACCACTTTAAAAAAAAAAAGCTGGTGTCTTGGCACATTGTTGTTGTTTTAGTTACAAATGAATACAGACTTGTGTTGCAGAATTTAGATTTTTCTTCTTCCCTCAGATTTATCTCTTGGCCCTTTAACCACTGGACTAAACTGCTCGCTCACTCGACCAGCCACAACAGTAAAATGCTGCGTAAACACTGATGTCTCAATATTAATTGTAAGTGCATGACTTTCACTTGTTTCACAGTGTTTTCACATCGTTGTATTGGTGCTTTTACTAAAAAGAAGAGGATATGAATACTTCTCCCACCTCTTTCTCTCCTCAGGTTTATTTTTTGATAAAAATGTATGATGGCCTCAGATAATTATTGTAACTGTACAGTAGAGGGGGCATTGCCTCGGTTCCCTCCACCGAATGCAAATTTTCTTTCAGACTAGTTTGTTTACAATGCTCCTCTTGAATTAAAGGCAAATCTTCCCCATCTCAATGTCCCTTGCTTTGTAAGAAGTACAGTTCCAGCTCAATAGAAAAGACTCTTCCTAATACTCTTACACAAGGATTATGATACAATTCATCTTGACACTATTCAGTATCTGAGTTTTTCTGTTTGGTCAGAGAGAAATTGGAAAATTCACAAGCCTAGAAAACTACAACTGCAGCAATTACCCCTTGTCAGTTTACTAAAATGCACTTTTTCAGTTCTCTAAAAATGTATTTACAAAATTTAAATCACAAGTACAAGCTCATTATACAGCTTGTTGAGACAAATAATGCTTCTAAGTTTAAGAATATAACATCCTAAAAAATCACGTTACATGAAGAGCAGCAGTATTCCAGATACAGCATCAAAGATGTTTACAGCTTCTCCTCTAAGAATTATCAACCATATCCAGCAGCTGTTTCACTGCGGCTGAAGCTGCAGACTGTTGATGAACACAGTCTGCAGCTCATTGATGTCGTCACTGGCCTCTATAGGGATGCTAAGCCTGCCTGGTGAGCTTGAAAGTCTACCAGCTGAGTCATACGATTGCTCAAAGCGACACTGGCTGAGATTTTCATAGTAGGAATCCCCGCATCCTCCCGCTGCACCCTGAAGACGCTCGTAGACGTCCAGGTAGTGGTGCTGCGGGGACAGGCGGCTGTAGTCCTGGGTCTGGTGCAGCACATGATGGATTTGGAGGCGGTGTTCAGGCCCAGGGCTGTGACAGGGGCTGTGGGACGGGCTGTGGGGCATCAGGCAGGTCTGTAGGCAGCTATTCCTCCGCATGGCCCGGTGCAGGTCCAATCGGGCGATCAGTGGCTTTCCAATGTTGATGCTTTTGGTCCAGTGGACAGGATCATCATCCATAGCTGGGAAGGTGCCCTGAAGGCACACGGTGAAGACCAGCTCCTCCTGTTGCATGAGAAGTAGATTATTGTCATGTAACTTTGTTCACTTTCATTTTTTGTTCACTTGTAATTTCTAAAGTCAAAAAAACATTGCAGTGAAATCTTCATGATTATCTTTATACACTGAAATATACCTACATCTTCTCTCTAAGTTCCTCTTAGAATGAATTCTCCAATATTGTTGTTAAAAAACATATACGTGAGAAACTTAAGCTTTGTGTTTATCCTTACCGTCATACGGATAAACACAAAGCTTGTCCTGTTTTTTTAAGAGATTAGGCTTTTACATGCCAAAAAGTCTTGTTGAGTTTTTACCCTGAGCTTCTGCAGTGAGCTGAGTCTGGTGTAGAGACAGTGCTGCGGCAGGCTGCTGGACAGGAGGTAGATCCCCGTCTCCTCTGGAGTCTCTCTGTTCATCTCTTTAGGATCCACATCGAGGTCCTGCAGTAAGGGGAGGAAGCAGGTAGCAGTGTACCGTTGTGGCTTTGCTTTGTTTATAATAGTCCGTCAAGTATTAAGTAAAAAGTGAACTCTAATGAAGTTCTGATTTAAGGATTCGATTTTCCTACAAGGCTCCTGTTAGATTGGTAAGAAAGATTAGAATTTCCCTGCTCTTTCTTAACCCTGTCGAAAAACCACCTTAAATAACATCTGAGCTATACCAAGGCCAAAGTGTCCCACAGGTGGTACGGCCTATTTTAAGGGGTTAATAACCAGTGTTCATGAGAACATACTGACCTGTGAGAAGTCAGTCACGTGAGCTTGGCAGAAGGACATGTCCTCAGGTTTCTTAACGATGTGAGTGTAAATGACGAGCACATTGGAGAACTCTGCAGCGAAGCCCAACTTGATCTGAGCCCCGCAGTCAAAGTTGAGACTCATACTCTCAGGAAGCTCTGGAATAACACACAAAAAACCAACATTTCAGTGCTACGCTTCACATTTGACAGATTTCTTGCTACATTTCCAAGTTCGCACGTAGAGTAATTTTATTTAAAATGAAAGAGAAAAAAAACGCAAAAAAACCACAAAAGTTTTCCATTTTCTTTTTGTGTAAGACTTTACTTTAAATAAGTTACGTACTTTACGTACTTTTTACTATATTGTTATTCATTTCTATATTGTTATGCATTATCCTGTGGGCATCCATAAGTTTGAGGCAGAGGAGTTACATTAATAAACACTTACATCTGTTTATAACTACATTATAATAAATTATAAAGTATTAATTCAATGTTTATATAGTGCTAACAAATGCTAAATTGGGGGACTTAAAATTAAGCTTTGCACTTTTTTTGTAACAGTGTCCTAATGTCATTTATCTTAAAACATGTCCACTTTTGTGTACGTTTGTTTAATTTCAGTGTTTTCAAAGAATGTGACAAAAAATATTCTAACTTTTCTTTGTACATTACAACACCTGTCTGAAATTCCTACTATATTTCATGAAAAAAAAGTCACTGGAAAAAGGAACAAAAAATGTGTCTGAATCTTATCATGTTGTACAGCAGCAATTCCCAACTTGAGGGCGGAAATCCCCCAAGGAGTCCAAAGATGAGGGGTCACAAGATCATCCGATGCATAACAAGGAAGAAGAAATATATCTGTTTTTTCTGACTCAGAATTGTGAAATTGTTGAATTGTAAATCTCAGTCTTACGAGATACTGGACACTTTCACTACTTCAGGCCACTGAAAATCCTTCTAATGAAACAATCTGAGATGAGATAATGGCTATTAGCTTGAACTGTGACACTGGACAACCAGTGTCAACAATTTGCATGTGAGACTGCAGAGGTTTCACTTCTGATATATTGTCGTGATACTTCCAACTACAAGGTTGGAACAATCCCAAAAACTACCAGAATTAATGTTAAGTTCCCCCCAGGAAAACCTGCAAATATTTATTATCTGATAGAAGAGGAAGACGTGATTGTGTTTGGGTGTTTCTCACTCCTCCAAACTTCTGTCCAGTCACCAGCAATCAACCTGATAACAACAGCTGTTTGGCTTAGGAAGCCTCTGTGTGTGCAAGTGTGTATAATATGAGAGAGCATTGTGTGCTTCGCCAACATTAAGCAGAGTCAACATTTGAATGAGTGTGCAGAACTGAGCAGCAAGAAGCTAATGGTGCTTTCCCAGCACTGTGGTAACAAATGATTAACACATTTGTAAAGATAAAGCAGAGAGTTTGTGTTCTTAACTCACCGTGAGCCTTTGCCCACTGGCGGCTGTGAGCATGAGCAAGATCAGCGCTGTCGCCGGGCAGGATGGGATCAGTCAGAGCTCTCCTCTCTGACAGGCTACTGCGGATCTCCAGAGCCTGCTTCCCCTTGGTAGCATCAAACTGACCCATGTCTGGACACAAGAAATCATAAATCACATGTCAGCAAAATGTCCCAAGATATCAGTGAGTTGAAACTGGGTCCAACCAAAAGCATTTATAACACTGCAAGGAGGCAGGGAGCACTGTGAGGAGCATTTAATTGTATTATGTTAATTTACCCACCCTGACCTAATGTTTACTCGTATCCTGTCCATATCCTAACCACTAAGTGCATCTCACAGCAACCCAAGTCATTTCTTTCATATACCCTGCATCTAAAAGGAAACTCCATTAGCCCACAAGCAAGCCAATACAATTTTAACATTAATAATGCAAAGTACGCGGCATTTAATTTACTTTTTTACCATTTCATTAACAATAAACTGAAACGCATCCTATTGGAAACACATTAACTTAAAAAAATCATAATTAATTAATAATTAATAATTAATAGTTTCATCACCAAACACAGCAAAATTGAATATCATTATTCTTCATAGTAACCTGATAATCATCTGAGAAAAATTGCATTTTATCAGCTCTTATTCCTGTGATTACACACACAAAAACTACAGTACATAATCCTATCTCTGCATATATGACATACACTATATTTCTGATTTAACTCTAATATTCATTATTTACATCAGTACTTCTTGCAGGGGGACATAGGATGTTTTTATATAATGAGTTTCTGTTCCTCTCTCACCCTCAGCGACTCTGTCCAGCACCACAGTGATCTTCTCATCGTCTAGCAGTCGCTTCTTCAAAAACTTGACAAACACGCCGTTAGTGAAGCCGCTGGAGCTCAGCTCGAAGGCCTCGGCATCTTGGCACCTGCACAGATCAAACGGAAGAAAAAAAGCTTAAAAATTTAGCTTGAAAAGAAAAAAAGCGTAAAAATTTAGTTTTGAATGATACTTAATGGTTCAAACTCACGTAGCGTATCCAAAGACGATGTTGGCCGTGACCCTCAGGACAATGTTTGGAGTGCTGTCATCATGAATATTCCTGGAAAATGAAGAAATCTATAAACCTTCAAAAAGCCAAAGGTGACGTCTTCAGTTTTGTTCAGGCCAACATCTCTTGTGTGCATTAGACTCAAATTGTTTACATTTGGACTGTTTTATTATTGGCTTGTCAGTCATCTGTAAAACACTGAATTGCACTAACCGTTACAAATACAGTTTGAGTGATTGATTTATTGATTAATGTAATAACTTAAAAAGAATGCCCCACTGACTCCATCACTCACCTCTTCCTGCACATGTCCAGCAGAAAAACATTGAGGCCTGTCTCCTTCTCCTGCATCAGTTTAAGGATGCTCTGCACACACAAACAGTTGGCCGACCGGTACGGGTTTGGTGCGTCGACCGGTACCATGAAACTGTTGCCGTAGTTCTCATATCCGTGACCAGCGTAGTACAGCAGACCTAAAGAGGGATGCATTTCAGTCCAGTAGCTTGGTTATAGAAGACCAAATCAAATTCTGGCAACATAAATAGGTCATGACAGAGGTAAGGGTTTGACATGAATCTATGTAAAACCAAACAAGGTCAAGCTTTAGTTTTGAATTACCTACTCCTTTCATTGGGCTTGATTTGGCATCAACCAGGAACTACATCCAGGAAAAACAATCCGGGAATTTACTTGAGTATAGCTTTAATGTAAATGTAAACTAATACCTCTATGCCACTGACCAAGAACCTATTCATTATTGTGTTTACAGTGAACAAAAATGAAAATGAGTTTAACTGACAAAGTTTTCATATATTCATCTTTTCTGACGTAAAGCCTTTATAATTCAGTTTTATTTGCATTTACTGGGGTGTAGTTTAATCTGACCCAAGCTTATGACCTGAAGCATAATTCATGATTTGGACTGTGAGTGTTTCTGGATCTAGGACCATATCCTGAACCATCCAGAGATACGTAAAATCCCAACGCACCATAGACTCCCTTGTGAAGCAGCAGCAGGAACTCATCGACAGCATTTCTCATCTCTGACTCTGTCAGGTCCAGCAGTGAAACCACCTTGAAGTTTAGCTGCCGCAGAAGGTTGGTGAGGTCGTACACGTCCACCATGGGGGCTTTGAGCTGCGGGTGGTTCTGGTAGGACAGATTGCCGATGAGCAGGGCCACTTTGTCAGTCGCTGGGAGGGGACACAGAAGAGGGTCCTAAAAGTGTCCTAAACAATATTCTGGCTTTGATGATCCCCAGTGACTGTACTTTATATTTTGAAGTTTTCTCCAACGTAGAATACATATATACAAATATTTTTTATTGCCTATTAATAATGCCTACTAAAGCCAGTTCACTGTCTCAACTACAAGTACAGGAGGAGGCAAAATAACAGAGACTACAGACCTCTACTGATGTCAGTGTCTAAGAGATTGAAAATTAATATAGAATATATATTGGCACATAACATAAGCAAATATTTTTGACAAGGAATCCTTAACTTGTATTATTAAAGAATTGAGTTGTGAGTGGATTAAATATAGGTAATAAGGATGTAGTTTTTTTTATTGAAGCTGACGGAGGTATTGGTTCATTTTTTAAAGCAGTGTTGGTGAGGATTTATTTGTGATTTGTTTGTTTAAATTTTCTCCTTCCCACACTGATCCATTTTGATGTAGACTCTTTGTCTATTTAATTTGTGCTTTTTGTTGTCTTTTGTTGTTTTTTTCCTGTTTGTTGTCCTTTATATGTTACAATGAGGAAGAAATTCACTTTTAGCATCAAAAAAAGATCTGTAGAAAACGGAAGAGCACAAATGAAATTAGTAGTGATACAAGCCACAATTACAAAGAAATGCATGCAGGAAGGAAGTGGGTCAGAGTGCACTAAATACGAAACACCTTTAAGATTTTTTAACTATCTGTAGTCATGAAATACCCTGTGTTTCAATATGAACCCACCTTAGCGATGCCTGTAATTTTCCTTTTCAGATGACACTGTGTCCAAGAGACATTTATTAAACTATTTATTATTTATTTATTTATTATATTTATTTATTCATGTATTTTTCTCTGGTTATTTTTGGACTTCATTATGTTGTTAAGTCACAGCTGGTTATTTTGTTTGCCTGTGTAGGTGCAGACATCATATGTTACAAGAAAGCAGCAAGTTTCACATCCTTATTTTGCTGCTCAGTAACCAGGAAAAAACACCCCCACAGGATCCGTCATAAGAGCAGCACAGCTGATGTACAGTGCAGAGGAGCCTTTGCATCAGCCATGTTAATTACTAAAATATGTACAAAAAACATACGGTCAAGAACACGGTGATCATGTTTTCATAACTCACTAACACTTGCATAAAGAAGTGTGTTGAAAGAGACTTACCATAAAGCTGTTCTGGAATACTATTGAGGAAAAATTCACTGGAACCTGAAGTAAACACACGACAAAGGATCATATAGCAGGTGCTGTGTGAGGAAAATGTGTGTTCAAATAGATACGTATAAATACTTGACGACTACAATTACATTTACTTACCTCCTCCAATGGCGTAAACATCATCTAGGAATCAAAAACATAAATATATCAGCATCAGGTAAGATGAGCATTTTTAAGTTGGTTTTAGAAAAATGTTCTACTTAGGAAAGATTTAGGAGAAAAACTGATCAAAGAGAAGGTAAGCCTCACAGCAACAGCAGTAGAGATGTTGAATCAACTAATCATAATTAAATTTAGAGATTAAGGCTGGTGTTTTTCTTATTGTCAACGAATCCCATGAAAACCCAACAGTGAGTTAGTCCGTCAGCATTTTACCACTTCCTCACCCTGTTTGCAGCAGCAGCTTCAAGTCTATTGGTTTCTACTGAAGACATTCATCTTTTCTAGTAATTAGTGCATTTCTTGGGGACTATTTTCAGCTCCACATTAATACACATTTTGTGCTATGGTGAGTATTTGACTGGGGTTGAGTCAAAATAAACTATAGTTGCCCTGTTTATTATAATAAAGCAATGTCACCTGTGCACAGGTGTGGCTCAATAAGCCACTGTAAGACAACAATGGAGGTCAATGACAGAAAAATAAGCCTGACTTTGATACACAGACAATACTGCAGGATTTTCTGAGCAGAATTCAATATTGGTTTTGGTCTTTTAATGGGATTTGTTGACAAAAAGACAGATATAGAATACTGCCATCCTTGAACATACAATTAACCGAAAATAATGACATTAGTCACACCAAAACTCATGCATGTAAAACCTGGAGATCAAACACTCTTGAACCTGTGTTGGTTAGTAGTAGCATATATTAATAATGATCCGGATTATGACCCGCATGCAGTTACAGGAACAATTTGTGGTTTTGAACAAAGTTAGACTCAACATTTGCATGCAGCTAATACCAGCTAATTGTTACCCTATTGCCATTTAACACACCATGTACCAGGCCTTTCAACTCTACCTTCAGAGAACTCCATTGCCCCTGAAATCTGGACAGATATCCTTGGTGCTTCCAGTCAAGAACAGAGCAAATAATCACTCAGACATAATGACAAAGATAAATCTGGTTTCACAGGGCTGTAATCATGGTTTCAAAAAACTTGTGGTGTGACATACCTATGACAACATCAACTTCATTGGTCCACATCCTCTCAGTGCTGCTGCTGATCTCACAGCGATACCTGCCGTGGTGATCCTGCATCACGTGAGGAATCTGAAATGCACACACACTTTTTATGCGGCCTTGTTCCCTAAAAAGGTTAGATCTACTAGTAGTCAACAATGGTAGCTCTCAACATTTAAGTGAACCACAAAGGTAAACTCTAATATCTGATAACAACACAGATATCAAATACCACCGCACCATGAGTTTCCTCTTTGTGGCGTTGCGGATCGGGACTCCATTTCTGTGCCACTGGTATCGAGGGATCGGCCGTCCCATGGCTCCACACTCCAGCTGAAGGGTTTCCCCAACATGTAGCCGCTGGGACTGAGGCTGGATCACCAACTTCAGCCGACCCTCTAAGGAATGATAACTCTGTCCTGGTCCTGGGGGAGAGAGGAGAAATCATTAGTCATCATTAGTATCATCTAGTACATCCAACCAAAACGTTTCTGCTTAAGCTGGTATTGGGAAAAAGTACTAGAGTTACGGGTTCAATTCCCACAGCAGTAACTTCCACTAAGGCAGTAAACATGTCCTGTCTTGCAACTGATGCAGACACATCAGAAATATGTAAAACAACAACAATAGTAGTTCAAATGAAAAGAGAAACTAGAATTACTGCCTTGCAGTTGTATGTCTCCGCCACGCAGACTAGTTTCAGATCACCTCCCTGTTTATTCAGATTCATATAAAATATTAACAATTTCTGTGAAAAAGTTATGGCTAAAAAGTGTTTTGTGCAGTCACACTGGCTTTGACCTGTGACCACCAAAATCTAATCAGCATCCAAATTTGAAGGGATTCCCTTGAAGAGTTCTCAAGATATCGCGTTCACAAGGCCAAAACTGCATTTTGTGAGGTCACCGTGACCTTGACCTTTGACCTTTAGCCACCAAAATAAAATCACTTTGTCCTTGAGTCCAGGTGTACATTTGTACCAAATTTGAAGAAGTTCACTCATGGCGTTACAGAGATATTGCATCCACCAAATGGGACGTACATACAGATGGACAACCCGAAAAGAATATGCCTCACCAGCGCAGAGGCATAAAAACAAAAATGCATTTACAAACGTTGCAGCACAGCAGACTTTAACACGCACAATATCTTACCATAAGACATGGAGACATTTAGGACGTCCACCTGAGCCCACTGGCTGAATTCAAAAGTATCCCCGCAGTTGACCCTGCAGATGTAAAAGCCAGCATCCTTCAGATGGACCGGACTAATCATCAGGTCTGGAGAGAAGCTGTTTGGCACCTGAGGAGGTGAAAATGTGAATCATTTTTACCAACAAGCACATCTCATCTCCTCGCCCCCACTTCTTACTCACTCCCCTTTGCTCACTCTACCAACTCATGTAAGAAGTTGTCTTGTATCCCTGTGTATCTCATAGAACATGGAAGTTGCATTGTAGGGTTTGTGTGTCCCAGCATGATTGGAAAAATGCCATTTCAGAGGTGTTTCCGAGCTGCGATGAACATTGTTCAGGGTAAATCAATCCATACGTATAATTTTTGTTTACGAAAATGTTCAAATTCCACAATACAGAATTCTGGCAAAACAAATATATGTATTGATCCCTTTTGAAATGGCGGATGGTTTTTCTAAAGAAAACTGGTCTCAGATGCGAGAGGAAAAGGGGAACAGTTAGTAGTTTCCACTGTGTTCTGTACAAATTCAGTGGCTGAACATTTATACATACAATAAAATTCAGCACATTTGAAGGTTATAATAAGAGTCTGTTTAGACACCTGATTCATTCACCACAGGAACAGAGGATTTATAGTCTTACATATTCTTATTTTGGGTTAGGTTAATAAAGGAATGATACAGATATGTTTCTCAATCTGGGAATGCAGCCAGGAGAGTGGTTTGCCTGGTGATAAAACATGTTTGGTGTATACCAACATATCATGTATTCAATCTTTATCTAAGCTTCTTTTAGTGGTTTAATAAGTAAAACAGAGCAAAGAAAACACAGCAAGGGACTATAAATTTCTTAAAGTTGCATAAAGTCGCAGTATTATAGACGCAAAACGAAGCCATGAGTAAGAATTTCAAAGAAGAGGAGATGATTCACAGCAACACAGCAGACACAAAGAGGTCTTAACAAAAACAACCTACCGTGTGTGTGTGTGTGTGTGTGTGTGTGTGTGTGATAGCTCACCTCTTCCTTACTCTTGAACCACTGGTACTGCACTGGAGATTTCCCCACAGCATGGCAGCTGAGGCGCAGATTGTGGCCAGATATAAGAGCGACTGACTGGGGCTGAATGAGAATCTGCAAGGCTGAACACGCAAATACAAACATTTGTATATTACAATTTAAATATCAGTATAAGGGAAACCATGATTGTATTTTATATTCTAAACATACATTTATAGTAGTGACTATAAAAGTAATCCAAATATAATATTCCATGCATCAAATGTATTCATATCAGTGAAGTTAGGCTCAATATTCGTGTTTTAACTTAAGTGTGAAACGAGTAATGAATGTGCGATGTGGGCAAAGAACATGTATAATGGAAAATGATCTCAGAAAAACACTTTAATTTGGTGTGAACGTCTTCTGCTGAAGCAGACATCTTTAAAAAAAAAAAAAGACTTTTGTTAGCTGTACTATTAAATGTCACCTTTGGTGGCTGTGCTCGAACAAAGGTTAATTAAAAATAAATGTTTCACAGGGATGCCAGAATCGACCTCAGGCCAGTAACATGACTACACCCCACACCTATATGGGGTCAAATTAGGATCAAAATTATTTTTGAGCTTGTAAAGTGATGTTCACAAATAATTCCAAAGTGTGAGGTTGTAAATCACCCTTTAAAAACCTGTAAAATAAATCTGTACCTACGACCCTACCAATAATATAATTCTGGAGTTAAAGCATAATCATATGTTTCCTCTTCCAAAAACCAAACTGATTGAACCCTGACAAGCTTGTACAGTGCTACACTGACTTAATTTATGGAAGCAAATTATTCCCATAATAATTTGAATTCTAATGATAATTTGAATTAATGATTTGCTTCCATAGAAACTGGCCTGGTAATGTACTGTAAGTGTGGTCCAAGCTCCATGAAGTGAGTCATAAATTCCCCTTTAAGATTAAAATACAACACAGAGAACAAACATCAAGCTGCTTTGGATGGAGGTGGTTCTACTGTACCTGATGCTTTCAGGCATTGCACGGCCTCTGAGTTGCCCAGAGTTTGAAGGTAGTCCATCAGGTGACCCGTGGTGCAGCCTCGTTCTCCCATCAGCCTCAGCAGCATGCGGCTCGGGCTGCCCTCCAGCTCCAACACCTTCAGAGAGCACATCTCCATGTCGTCTGAGCTGGAGAATGATGCAGGAGATTGACAGCACGTCACAGTTCGGATATTAGTTTAATTTGATCTCTGGACAGAGGGCCCTAGAGGTAATGAATACTTGGGTTTCACTTAGAGCTGCGACAATTACTCGATTAATCAATTAGTCGATCAAAAGAGAGTGAATCTGCAACTATTTTGATCACTGAATTTAGTCATTATTTAAGCAAAAATGCAAAACATTTGTTGGTGGCAGCTTCTCACATGTGGCAATTGAATTTTTGTGTCATATTGAGTTGTAAATCGAATACCTTTGGACTATTAATCAGACTAAACAAGACATTTGAGGAGCTCCAGGAAAGTAAAATGGGCATATTTTCTGGGCACTATTTTCTGACATTTTAAATACAAAACGATTAATCCGTTAATAGCAGAAATGAATTGGCAGATTCATTCATAATGAAAATGACTGTTAGTGCAGCCCTAGTTTCATGTACTTATCTTTCAGATCATCTTTCCCAACCTCTATTCATACTTGCAGTGTCAAGTACCTCATAGACACGAAGACAGGATAGACAAGGTAAAGCACTGATCCATCTGTCTATCTATCTATCTATCTATCTATCTATCTATGATGGTTTTAACAACAATAGCCTTGTATCAGTGACTGTCTGCAGGATATAGTCTGAATCATTTTTCAACCTACCTGACTTTTAAACGTCTCTCATTGCCGACTATCTCTCCAAGTTTTCGCCATCCTTTGGTGCTGGATTTGTCCAACACCTCGCAGAGTTTCTTCACAACCGGCTCCTTCAACAAGTTAATCTTTGTGGACCGGTCCAAAGAATCCGACATGGCAGCCAGCAAGAAAAGTCTACCATCGACGCGTTTCTATCAGATCGGAGACACTCGTATTACACTTGACAACAATTCACTTCAAGAAAAAAGTCTACTTCCTGGAAGAAACGATGAAAGTGATACAGACACACCTACTACACTGTCTGGTTTTCCCCCCACGCAGCAGCGTGCTGCTTTTGCCAAAGATTGTATATGCGGCAAGATAAGTCACTGTAGGTGAACGTTTGGTTAAAATGCTGACCTAAATTAACGTGAATTCAGAGTTTAAGATAAATTTTACAAATACATTTTTACCTCCTATAATGCAATAAATTCACACTTTTCAGATAAGCGGCCTGACTGAAATACACTTCGATATGTTTAGAGCTGAGGCCTATGACAATTTGTAGTAGCCTAGTATTTTGCTGCTGAACAACTGACGGCCAGATGAACTTGGAAGAGGACCCAGAACAAAAAGTTGTTGCCCTATTGACCACCACCAGTTGTTAATGAGCATACACTATCAGTGACTTACTTTGATAGTGAAAACAACATAAAAACGCAATGATTCTCAGGCAAGTTCTGCAGTGAGTTTTTTTTCCTCAAGATTTCTAAGCAGGTTTATGTATGTTTTATTTGTGATAATTATCAAAGATAGCGATATCTTTGGAAAAATGTAAGTCATATGAAATCTTAGAATATATGTATCATGTGTGTGTGTGTGTGTGTTCACATTTGACTGATATGCCTCAGAGTTTTGTCAGAAATTGCAGCAGAAAACTGGAATCTGGCAACACTGAATCAGGTCGGAAGTGAGACATCTAACTCTTTCAGTCGTGGAGAGAAGAGATACAGATTTTGCTGTTCACTGACACAGAATGGCCCATTTCTAATAGGTGCACTCAAAAAAACTTCTAAATTAAAACAACGCAATTCCATCAGTATTTAAAGAAAACAAAAGTGCAGAATAACACAGATGACAACTGAAGGTGATTTAAAACAAACCTTCTCCATATTGAAAATATCCTCTAAATTGAGGGGTTTTTCTGGGTTATGATAGAATATGATTCTTTCGGGTTTGGCTCCACACCGTACTACTTACTGTACAATGAATATAAAAAGCAATGGCCTCCCTCTGACTTCATGGATTGTTCTTTTACAGCACTGAACCACAGTGGACAGCATTAACTGTGACTCATTAATTCAAAATTTAAAACTTTCAACAAATTACTTATAATCATGGAGAACCGTTTAATCTGCTTAGCTCAACAGTGTCTTGTGTCAGTGATACACTTTGATCTACGACTACTTGATCTGTGTATTTGTTAAAATACAAGTTAACACAGTAGAAAATTATTTGTATTGTTTGAGCTAAAGACTGGCACAGCATTATTGGCATTGCAGCTTTCTTGAGCTTCGTAAGGAATAGAAAAGTACTGACTGACAGAGGCGAAATCAGAATGAGACAGAACAGGTTTGTGCTCAGTCTAAAACCTTTGTACAGATCAAATTTCCCATCTTTTGTTTGGTTATACAGGCAGTTGCACGTGTGCCCTCCATGTACTGTACTTACAGTAAGAGCAGAGAATAGTAACTCTACTGTATCAGAGTTTGTCCCAGGGAACCGAACTCAGTCTTTTCAACCATTTCATGCAGTAGTGGGGCCTCTTATAACCATCCCAATCTCACAGACCATCATTACAAGCCCCACTGCGAGAGACTAAGCACAGACTGATATGCAGGTTACAGCACATAGCACTTGGTTACTGCTATTGCTCTCAGAGATCAAAACAGCCATTTGCATAGGAGCATAAGGTAAACATAAGGTTATAGTTTTCTCTCTAGGACTGCATGTCAGGTACAAAACCCCATTTCTGCCTGTACGGTGTTAAGCCTGGGGTGATATATATGGCTCCTGAAGCAACTGTGCCTACATGAAAATCCTCAGAAAAAGTCTCAGAGTTCTATTGAAAGCATGTGAGCGGTGACAATATTGTCATCCTCCAGAAAGAAAATGTTGGTGACTGAAGACATGAGGAAAGGCAGCGGTGATACAAATCACATTGATGAAAGAAAAAAAAAAGGCCAGAAGGAAGTGGGTCATATTTTTCAAACACAATTAAATTTATATCTGATTGATGTCATCCCATACACCAGCCCTGCACCAATCAAACCAATCTAGCAAAGCAGCTGCTGACATCATATGTTCTAACAAAGCTGCAAGTTTCACATCCTTATTTTGATGTTCACGTTGAGAGGGGAACTGACAGCAGATTCCGACAAAGATCATAACAGTATCAAACATAATACTTAAATATATAGACACATGTAGAGTAAATGTGCATTAATCACTATAACTAGTCCACAAAATACACACAGTAGAGAGCACAGTGATCAGATTTTAATATTTCACTTACACTTATAGAGTATTACGTTATTTTATGTGTTGAAAGAAATGTCATGCTTTTCTTTGATGCACATGATAGTAAACTGAATATCTTTGGGTTTTGGAGCAGAAGTCCCTAGCACAGAGGAATAAGCCATGTCAGGCTTTGGTTACACAAGCAAACATTAGGTAAATAGGATTCATGAAGTGTTGGTTTTGGACTTTTGTTACAGAAGAATTAGCCTTATGCTTTAACTTTAAAATGTATTAGTGGATGCATATGAAACCTGGAGATCACACCCCATGAGCCATGTGCTGGTTAGTGTTTATATAATAATAATAGAGATCATGAGTTACAGGAACAATTTATGGATTTGAATTAAGTTATGGGTACCACTTTCTAATAAATAAATAGTCTATAAGCTGTAATTAATTGCTATTTTATTGTATATTTTATACCATAGCCTATTCATACAGTAATGACATAGAAGAGTAAAAAAAAAAAACATTAAATGTCTTACAGCTGAGGGTGCCAAAGACAGTTGTTTTGACAACAATATTACTGTGATCGCTGACTATGATAACAGTTTACTTCAAGACAGAATTTCTAACCAGCATGCATTGTTTTACACCCAGCATGCACCATGTCAAGGCATAAAGTTGAATGCACCTATAAAGTCAACTTACTGGAAGAAACTGATGGCAGACACACCTACTGCACTGCCAAAGACAATTTATGCATCAAGATGAACGCTGTCGGTGGACATTCAGATTTTTGGTGAGATGCCAACTACTTTTATTTCTTAATATCCATCGATCTTTTTGTGCTTAGAGATGGAGGATGATACCTGACAGTGGTACAGACTTGACATGCTGTTTATAATGTGCCACCATTCACCATTCAGCAATTTCGATGTCAGCGCTGTTAGGAAAAGACAGAAAGGATCCATCTGCACCCTGCAACACTTAAGAGTTACCCAGTTCAAGTTATGCCTACTTCAATGTCAACCCACTGCCCTTCCACAGTGGTTCAGGCATCTGTGTAGGATGCTTAAAACAACTACTTGTAAGTTTTGCTATTGCTTTATAGCATTAACAGCTGTTTATTTACCAGTCTAGAGGAAATGTTGCAACTTCATTCCTGTCTCTAAATGGGGGAAAGCAATGCCAAAGTTAACTCCTGTTTTGCTTAGTTTATTTCTATCACTTCTTCTGCTGAAGTTAGCATGCTAACCAGCTAGCACCAGCCCGTCGCGATAGCAACTCATTATAGCGTCCAGGCTGTCCTGAAGAAGTAGTGCTGCTCGGAGGGTGTGTTATAACCTCCTGTGTTGTAAATGTAACAATGGCTGAAGCTCTTGTCAAGCAAGCATCACCACCACCTGCTCCTGGCTAGAAACCACATTTGGCGGCAGAGAAAACTAACAAATAGCCCTTTTAAAACAGTAATGTTTTCCTGCTTGTGTTCGGCTTGCTCTGTCTCCACAAAATCTGCCATCTTGTCAACATCTCTTTTTCATATGTTGTGTGGGTCTATGTGATTTGGACAACTCAAGGGTTTAGATGCTTGCTTAGAGTTATGCCCACTTACACTAAGAGTGTGCACTGCAAGCAAGCAGACCCCTCTCCAACGAAATCCTGCCGAAGTGAGACATCTCGCCCCGGCTACACTCTTTGGCTGTTCTCAGGTGAACAAGGTCGTGACGACAACAAACGCTTTTTTTTTTTTTTTTTACATGACTCAGAGGATACCTCCGCTCCTCATAGTGAAACATACTTGAAACGCACCGGCCGTCAGGTGTGAGGAGGTCGTCTACCGTACTGTCTGCTTTTCCCTCTGTGGTTGTGTCAACATCAGCTACATGTAGTTCATTTACGAAGAAGCGGAGGTCGGCACCCGTCCTACACCGGTGTGTGAGGTGAGTCAATGCCAGGTGTTGATGTGAGTGAGCCCACAGGTTGGTCTGCCGGGAGTAGTCACAACATGAACACCTTAGTTGTGCGATGTTATGCAATACCGTTTGATAATAAGTATTAAACAGGCTTGTTACCCTTCAGTTGCTATTGAAAGAAGTGTTTAGCCGTACTGTTACATAATTTTCTGTGGCCATATCATGAAATATTGTAGTGTAATGTTTTTCTATTATTTTGTTCACCATACAGAAAACCATTATAGAAACAGCTTAAATTGTAAAATGTGAAAAATAAAAATTGTCAGCATTGCCAGTCATCTGCATCTGCATTTTCTCTGTGTTAAATATAACATTTATTCCAGTCATTTGGCTGTGTAATTTAGATCATGAATGGCCATAAGGTATGGGTTTCTATAATAATGACAAAATAATATTAATGTTCTGCTGCATAGTCTGAGTGTAAAATAGAATATTTAGGTTTGGGTATTAGATTTGACATCTAGGCTTGCTTGTCTTTTGTCAGATTTGAGAAATAGCCCTCGTCCAGATGTCACCTTGCTCAAGTGATCCTGTTAAAACTTGTCAGAGTAGGTGTTGCAGCATGAAACTGGGCTGTTGCCTCTGTGGTTACTGTACATTAAAAAAAAAACTGTCAGTGACAAGGTGTAACCTCTTAATGGTATGCTGTAAATTACAGGCTGGTAGGACAGTGAAGGAAGCTTTCCCACACCTCTTCAGGTGACTAATTGCATCAAGCATTTCAAGGTTGTTACACAGCAAAGAGCAGGAAGGCAGAAAAGGCCAGAGTCTGAGCCAGGGAACATATCTGCCCAGTGCTTACTTTGAGCCAACAAGTCTGCCTCCAGTGTATTTCCCAAAGAGTCCAAAAACCTGCAGGAAACCAGCACATGTCTTTGAAGCAAATAGGAAGTTTTAGCTAAATATGTTGTCATTCTGTTGCCTGCGTGTGTAATCGCTATCAATGGTGGATCTGAATGAAGATGAGCTCATAGGAATGAGGAAGTACAAGAAAAATCCATTCAAATTACAACAGACAGCAACATTTGTGAGTCAAATGAGTTTTAAAAAATGTGTAGTATTTATCCTTCGATATCGATATATATTGTTGAATTACATTCCTGAAATGAAGATTTAAGGTTTGGTAGTTACAGAAATTAAATAAATAAAATACCAGCAGGATAAAGAATAATCCACCATTCATGGTTGTCATAGTTGTCCAGTGTAACTCCTACCTCATAGTGTATATTTGTACAATTTGTATGTTGTATGTCACATCAGAATTTGCATGTTAATTCTCACTTATTTTTAATAGTATCTTGTTTCATGATACCATGTGACGGCTGTAGATGGTCTGTATGTGTTGGCTACAACATGTACAAATAATTATTGGTTGTGTTGTTCTGTCATATGTCTTTGTTTTAGGTAAAAACAAGAGAGGCAGCCAAGTCACGGGTTCACATCACCTCATTAACCACATGCTGGTGATGTCACTTCGTTTTTTAGGGCCCACAGACTGACAGTTTGTGTCAGGATGAGGAGAGATCTTGGGTTGACGCTGCTCTTGCTGCTGTCTGCAGCTGCCGAGTCCAACAGTAAGTTGAAAAACACAAAAAAAGAAAAAGAAAACATGAGTACATGCAAAGTCAGAGAAGCAGCACCAAGATGTGACAGTGGGAGTGAAAATATAAAATATGAAAACTTTGAACTTATCAATAGGTTTTATGAATGTGTTTCATAAACTTCCAGAGACAAAAGGAAAAAAATGAGACAAGGGAAATAACAGAAATAATTTGCATTCCTGGTTGAGGCTGAGCTGAAAGCAAACAATCAGACACACTGTCACATGGTCATGGTTAGCTTACAGACAACTAATGTCCGTGCATCATTGTATTTCTTACTTAATTATCATCTCCTAAGCTCAAAGAAACTAATTAACCAACTGAAAACTGTTCACAGCATCTTCTATGGATTATCAATGAATTTTGAAGTTTTCTTACACCTGAAAAACCAAATAAAACCAAAAAAAACAAATAAAACCAAAACTGTCTACATGGCTAAATACCACTGAGTGACTGTGACTGTAATTTGAGTGAACCAGCTCTTTAATATGTTATTTCAATCATAGTTTTACCATCCCAAAGTTTCTGTTTTTCTTGTATTATTAGGCATTAGGAGCTGATGCATGTTTGTATCATGTGTTGCCAGGCATGTCTCCACCGGGGAAACCAGTCCTGCTCGGTTGCAGGTCCCCAGAGAAGGAGACGTTTACCTGCTGGTGGAAGCCGGGCTCCGACGGTGGGCTGCTGACCAAACACCACCTCTACTATGAGACAGAAAAGTCAGTGCAAGTTTTGTTTGGTTTTGTTTTTTTAATTTAATATTCATGTCAAACACATGACATACAACAAAGGTGCCCAATGAACCAGGATTTCAATCACAGTCTACTGTGTGTGTCTTAAAGGATAATTCTGGTATTTCTAAACCTGGGTCTAAATGATCAGTAGGGACAAAAATGTTTAGAATTCTTCCTCTTGTAATGAAGCATTTTTGTACTGGTACTTTCATTTAAATAGGGGATCTGAATACTTCTTCCACCACTGAAAGTCACACAATAACACTGACTGACCGATTGAGGCCATTGTAGGCCAGCAACTCCCATCCTCTTACAGTAAAATGACTTTTATTTTGTCAATGGAGTCTGGTGGCTTTGAATAAAATGATATAACAGCTATTTCTGGTTAAAAAATAAGCATCATACTTAACAAAAAGGTCTATCTCTGTAAGGATCCTTTCCATAATGTTGTCAGACGCTTATAATAACAATCTGAGCCTGTCTGTGGCAAAAACAAGCACTTTTAGTGGACATACTTTGCAACAGACAAATGGCAGCTTGAATTACATTATATCTGTTTCGTGGTTGTCGGATACAGCAAACAATATTGGAGTCAAAACATTTTTGTCCCTATTAATCACTTAGAAAGATTGAAAAAATACGGCCCGGGTTTTAAAATACCAGAATTATCCTTTAACTACTAGGCCACCAAGTTTATTACTCACACTGAGAGCTGGTGACAGTAAAGCTGCTGTTGTTATCAGTGGAGTGCTGCAGACCAGCGAGTGGAAAACTACCAGCTCCCTTATTCACACACTTGTGCTCAGTCAGCTGAGCACAAATCTTTGTTGCTGTGGAACCTGCAGAGATCAAACACTGTGTGACCCTCACTTGTCCTGTCCTGAGGGCGAAATGCCAGCACTGACAATTTAAGACTTTTCAAGGATGGAAACTTTCAGTCTGTTGGTCCACTGCTTTTGTCCAGACCCAAAAATCTCAACAGCTATTAGATGCATTACTGCAAAATTTTGCAGACAGTCATGGTCTGATGGTGGTGACTCGACCCTTGATGCTGACCATCAGGTCAACATTGTTATTTGTCTAATTCTTCAGTTAATGTCCAAATATCTGCCAAAACTAATGACATTCCCATCAGCCGCAGAGAATGCATTACCTGCTAAACATCAGCATGCTACTGTTATGATTGTGAGCTTGTTAGCATTTACCTGTGCAGCCTGACAGAGCTACTCATGGATTATTATTAAGCAGTCCTATGAATACATAAAAATTAAAAGTTTGGTAACATTTCTACTTTTTTAAAATTCAGTTTGAATGATTAGATACTTCTGTATGGTCTGACAAAATTAAACATGTTAAAATTGTCAAAAATGCATTTGATATTTTGTTTAGTTTCTTAGAAGATAACATTTGGGATCACGTTGCAGTGGGTCACCTGACTCGTTATAATAAAGTCACTATCACCTGAGCCCTATGCTTGTTTATTGACTGCTAACATGTATTTACTGCTCAGAGCACAGTTATACTATGTCAGACGTGTATGTCAGCAAAATGCCCTGAGCAACAATCGCCCATATCGTGGTCAGTAAAGGTCTTGTTTTGTCTGCATGCAGATTGGAGGGAACACAGGAGTGTCCAGACTACCACTCGGCAGGGAGGAACTCCTGTTTCTTTGACAAGGACCACACCTCCATCTGGGTCGATTACTACCTGTCAGTGGTGGCCTCCAATGCCCTTGGGAATGCCACTTCAGACGTCTTTAAGATGGACGTAATGGAAATCGGTAAGTTGTTACTCTCAAGGAAAAATTATTTAGATGAGTTAAATAAATCAAATCTCAAGAGAGAGATACAGATTATGTTCTGATTCCTGCTCACTGACACAGATGGGCTCGTTTTTAATAGGGGCACTCAGAAAAAATTATGAAAAAGATTGTTTTAAAAAAAGTATTATAGTATAAAAATTACAGTATTGTATGTAAGTAAGGAGTGGAGATACACACTGTGATCTGTGATAACTATACTGTTGCTCACTCTATTGCATTATCTATGCACCGTGTTCTGGGTTGGGGTGAAAGTTAAAAAATCTGTAAGGTCAAAAAGTTTGTGTCAAGATGTTTAAATGAAAAGAAATGTATAATGTTTCACTGACATTAACTGACACCATAAAGCATAAAAAAACCATTATTAATAATAATGAAGAACAGCTTAATCTGTTTAGCTCAGCTGTGTTTTTGTGGCAGAGATACACTTTGAACTATTGACTACTACTTGATCTGCGTATTTGTTAAAGTAGAGGTTGACACAGTAGAAAAATGATCTGTATTGTTTGAACTAATGATTGGCACAGCTTTATTGGCGATACAGCTTTCTTGAGCTTAGTAAGGAATGGAAAAGTACTGACTGACAGACGTAAGGTACAAATGAAAATGTGAACAGAATGAGATGGAACAGGTTTGTGCCCGGTGTAAAACTTGTCTACAGATCAAATTTCACACCTTTTGTTTCGTTATGCAGGCAGATGCGCATGCGATCGCCATGCACTGTACTTACAGTATATTTCAAGCTGAGTCTTGTCCCATGGAATAAAATATTAACTCCACTGCATCAGATTTTGTCCCAGGGATCTAAACCTACTCTGTATCAAATATTCAAAATGTACCTTATTTTATGTTTTCTGTGGCCTTTATGTTTTTTTGGTGGTCAGTCCAGAGTGAAATATCTCAAGAACTATTTGAGGGATTGACAAACATTCATTCATGATCACCAGATATGACTCCTAATGACTTTTGTGACCCCTGACCCTTCCTGCAGCAATGCCAACAGGTCAGCTTTCACTCACCCAGTGAAGTGTCTCAGCGGTTATTGAATGGATTGCTTTGACATTTGGTACAAACATTCATTCAAGCTATTTCCATTATCAGGCCAAAATTCCAAGTTGTGCAATACTTTTATTTTTAATCAAATACCTGCATCAGCAACAGCTGTACTTTGCTTTTACTGCCAATTAGCAAATGTTAGCATGCTGACATTAGCATTTAGCTCAAGCGCTGTGTTTGTGTGGCTGTGGTCTCTCAGTCTTGTTCTGTCTGCGCTCGACAGTGAAGCCCAACGTTCCAGAAAACGTCACTCTGCAGGTGATGAAGATAGAGGACAATCCATACCTCTATATCAGATGGGAGCATCCCTATGACACAGACACCAAGTCCGGCTGGGTCACCATCAAATACGAACTAAGAGTCCAACAAGAAAACAGCAAAGGGTGGAAGGTGAGTCCAAAACAAACAGTAGCTCATTGGTTCACTGGAGAAGTGCTGCACATTGTGTTTGCTTTGTGCAGGAAGGAACAGTAGGAGCCTTTAAAAAGGTACAGTCTGTGATCTACATGTAACCAGTCAAATGGACTGACAGGACGTTTTTTGCAGAAAACAACAAGACACAGTAACTAAATCCAAATTATCTTGTAAAGTCATGTTGTCATGTACTTATAGCTTTGTTTTAGAGCTGAAAAGATTTAATATTTCAATCGACTTAACTGACTATCTGCAACAATTTGATAAGTAATTTTGTCAAGAAAATTGCAAGGACTGTCAATTGCTGTGACTACACACAAACCGTATGTAGTATGCACTACCCAAACATTTGCTAGTACGCAGTTAGTATATAATAAATCAGTGTATCATTGTACTGGAATCATTACAGACCACCACAGATTCAGGTGAAACAAATGTATTTGCAACTACCCAAATGTAACTTTTACATGGGTACAAGGCAAACTGTTGGGTGATTTGTGTGTGTGTGTGTGTGTGTGTTTTTTTTCGCCCTCTCTCTCTAGGAGTACACGTCAGGTACACAAACCCAGTTCAACCTGTACAACATCAATCCTGGTGTACTGTACATAGTTCAGGTGCGCTGTGCATTAGACCACGGCTCCTGGAGCGAGTGGAGCCACTCTACCTCTGTGAAAACCCCAAACTGTGAGTCACTGAAGTTATTTGCTCCATCTTTGGCTTTTACTTCAAGGTGGCAACTGTATCAAGTTAATCAATAAAAACATCTTTTTTCTTTAGATGCTCAGAAAAACTTTTGGATATTGGTGTCTATCCTCTCTGCAGTTCCATTTACAACAGCAATGTGTATCTTTGTCATGAAGAGGAAATAGTATGTATCTCCCGCAAAGAATAATATACAACTCTTTATATATACTCTTTATAAACCAGGATGATATGGACAATTTCTTTTGTTTCTCAGTGTGAAGAAGTGTCTTCTGGCCCCTGTTCCTGGTCCAAAGATCAGAGGACTAGATGTCCAACTTCTGAAGGTAACGCTGCATCTGCGTTGTGTCTCCAAAAACGTGTTTTGACCGTGTTAACAATCTACTGAATTACTCCTAATTAACCCTTACAGAGGGGGCGATCTGAAGACATAATCAATGCCCTGATAATCAACCAGAGCTTTCCTCCTTCGGTGGCCTGGAAGGACGAGATAGAGGAGTACCTAATCGTGTCTGATGACGGACTTCTGCCAAACCCTTCAAGTTCTCAAAAAAGGAAGAAAAGCTTGATTATTCCCACTGGCTTCCACTTAGACTTGGAAATCCAATGTAAGGAGTCGTCTCCAGGCCAAAGTGACTGGGACAAGGATGAGGAAAGAAAGAAGGAAATAGACAACTTTGTAAAAAGCATTACGTTGCTCTCAGGGGAGCCACCCCAGCTGCCAACTCAGAAACAGCTGTGCCCAAGTGTAAGCTTTGTAAACAGAGAGGCGACAGATCAGAGTCCATCAAATCACAACGGTGCTGCTGAGAACGTTGTCCAACCTCTGACAAAGAGCGGTTATGTGGATATTCAGAGACACAAGAACATACAGGAGGTGGGTGTGAAAGAGGAGGACTACAGCAGAATGCAGGAGGTGAATGGTGACAATATTCTCATCCTCCAGAAAGAAAAAGTCCCAGCATACATGGATGTTCAGAGACAAGAGGAGAACATACCAGAGGACTACAGCAGGGTGAAAGAGGTGGACGGTGCCAATACAGTCCTCCTGCAGAGACAAAATGTCTCAGCTGACTCTTCCTGTAGGGAGAAGGGTAACCACTACACAAACTGCACCAATCAGAAGGACTTACACTTTACTGGGCCCGGTAAACTGGGAGTGTGCACAGAACTAATCTGTAGCGGATACGTAGATGCTACCCCTGTACCATCTTTAATGGAAGGTTTTGTTTCACATGCTATGTCCAAAAACAAATGACTGATGCCCCTAGTTATTTTACTAGGGTTTTAATGATAAGAGAAATAGTTATATTCTATATTTTTGTTATTTCTTTCGGATAGATTGCCATGACATTTGATGCAGACATTCATGGTCACCAGAGGAACAGGACTGGCTTTTATGATCCCCTTACGTTTCCTCTGCACCATGTGGTTCAGAGTGAAATATCTCGACAACTATTTGAAGGATTGCTGTGATATTTGCCACAGATATTTATGGTTTCTTGAGGTTGAATTCCAATGACACCGATGATCCTCTGAGTTTTAAATTTTCCACTTGTTCGGTGAAATATCGTGGCAGTGGATGGCCACTTAATTCTGTTCTGGTATTGGTTCCCAGGAGATGAATCCTAATTACTTTGCTGAGAAGACTGACATTTTTGGTTTTGTGTGAAATATCTATTTTGTTACATACATTCAAAGTCCTTAGAGAATAACCTTAAGATTGTGAACATGATAAAGATTATACCCGATAAACATTAAGCTATATCAGGCTTTGGCAACATAGAATACTAGTTGGAGAGTTGTAATTGTTGATTTTTAGAGTAGTAGTAAATAGTAGTTGGCCATGAAAAAATTACAGAAGGTGTTGCAGTGTGTTGCTTTTGCCTCAGGTCATTCTGGTTTATCTGGGGTGTGTACAAAAGAAAAGGAAACTGGACTGCACTCACACTCAACCTACAACTAAAATTTTAAATGAGATGACATTACATGGCTTTAATAGGAATTGATCTGGAAAAAGTAAAAATAGGACTGCACACAAAAATGTCAGTAGTCTAATCATCATAAACAATTTTTTTTTTTTGCATGACACTTAATGCAACTGATTTTTTAAAGAATGACTTTCTGTAACTCGTTTTTGACATCAAGTTTCATTCCAAAAGGATTGATCCGTTTTAAAAATATCAATTTCCTAGTTGTGTTATTTAAGGTCACAAATTATTATTTTTGTTTTTTTATGTATTTAAGTGAGGAGTTTTAAATCGCTAATAATTCCACAGTTTTACTTTGAGACAAGAAATCATTTTGGAATGAACATTTCAAATGTAGGGCCAACACAGGCTACTTTACATTACATTGTATGTGGGATTTAAAAAGAGATAATCTTCTTTTTATATTCATTTAGGGAGAGAAGAAGTAAGAGGATTCAAATGCATTAATACAAATTACATCTAATGATCTGTGTTTGTTTCATAGAAACAAAGATAGCGACATAACATTTTAAAATGTTTGTTTGTGTCGTACATTTTAAGCACCATGTCTGGTCTTGTGTTGCACTCTTCATAGTGCAGTTTAAACTCAGGATTTTTTTTTCCTGCCTCAGGTTAAGGATAGAAACTTGAAGAGTAAACATGACTTTTTGTGTCTCTGCTCTATTTGTGGAAGTAAAGTACTAAAAAATTATCCCATGGAAGATGTTTCTTCTTTTCCTTAATCCAAATAAACAAAACTTGAGTAAACTGACCGTTGCAGATATAACTAAAATATTTCCCAAGATACTTTATTCAAATCAAAATTCCATTATTTAGTGTGATATATATCAATAAATATGAATAATTTCAATCACAACAGACCCAATTCGAAATTTCCCCAATTTTCTTTTTACATTTATTCAACAATTCCCAGGTGCTTAGCTTTAGTTATCTAACCTCTGTCTGTTATATTAGGGGTTCCTCAGGGAAGTGTACGTGGTCCACTACTATTCCTTTTGTATATTCGTTACCCACTCACTCAAAGTAAAAACTGCATTTGTCTTCTTTATGCAAATAACAATTTACATTGATATTTACTTTGGAGAAGACAATAAATCAACCCCACCTCTGCTAAAATTGCTATTTCCTGTTTAATGCGTTATAAAAAAGAACCATCTGACTATTAATATAAAAATTATATTTTTAATTCTCCATTCTCCTTGGAAATTTGTCTATGCTCCATCTTACATACAGAGTTTATATTCAATGATTTATAAAAGAGATGAATCACAAAATATAACTTTCGCTACAACATCATGTTGGTATGGAACTACCAAGTTCTACTTGATAGAACTGTACCAAGACTTAAGCAAGACTTTGGCATTTGGCCATCTCTACCTTGCATGAATCCAATCCAATACAAACATACAAACTCCCAATAACAATATTCACAAAGGTCTTTTCTCTGCACTTAACACATTTTTTTTTACCACACCAGACACCTTTCCACAACTGAAATGTTTATATTCAAAATGATATCTGCAATTTTTAAGTCTTCATAGGTCATAATCATATACACCTTCTAATTCTGACTTTCAAATTATTTAATTTATTGCTTCTTTTGACGTGATTGTCACCCAGCACTTTATATTACCGTCATTTGTCCTTTTATTCAAATCATTTTGCTATTTTATTTTTTACTTTTCCTCCACATGTGGGACAACAGAAGACTTACTAAACATGATTTCAACTGAGTCAAATTAACAACAGGCAATGTTCCTTATTATTTAGGTGTTTTTCCTGTTAAAAAGAACCTAATCATAGGCAGTCCTACATTTAGTGCGTAGTACCTGTGCTATCAAAAACAGAGGCTCTACTATGTAGTGCAATCAGGATTTAAAAAAAAAAAAAAAATTTCTGACATCATGTAAAAAAAAAAAAATTCTTATGCAAAATAAGAACATAGCTACATTTCTAGCTTTTAACTGAAACTAGGTTGTCATTGTGGCCTGGGGGTTTATGACTGTGGCCTCAAAAAAGGGTCAACAAGTTCCCACACTGTGTGAGAGTACACAAGAACACAAAATGTGTACCAAAAACTTAAACAGCTGCATTTTTAAAGTCTCGATTTGACTGTCGTCCAACAGCTAAGTATTGTATAATTTCTTGTTAATATTAGTATTTAGTTTTCTTGTATACCAATAGAAAAAAACAACATGCAATAAGGATAACATATAGTATATACCCCATGTAATTGGAATTGAAACACACATTTAAGTCAGATGTACGAAAAAGCAGGGTTTGTGTCCATGTGTGACCTCAGTGTCATGCAGTGTGGGAACTTTGAGCACTGAGTTTCTCAAAATTTTCGACAACCACAAATCTTTTCTACATTCAGAAATCTTATGCAGTCTATTTTTCCTAAAGTTTTACAAAGGGTGATGGACAACCAAAATTTCACAAGCTCATCATCTAACTGGCCCTGATTTCAGCCCTGATTTCAACTGCTGACCTGAGCCTGGCTACAGATTTTTGTTGCACGTCATTCCTCCTCTATCATCTCATTTCCTGCTATTTGTATTCCTGTTGAAGTGAAGTTAATTAATTAATAAGAGAACCAAATAATGTAACAGTAGCCGTCGAGCTGAAGTCTAAAACCAAATTACCACTGATTCTTTAACAACTGATTGATATTTTGCACACATTCAGTGCATAAACCCCTATACATCCTCAAGGTATGTTCACTGACAACATAGCTGAAAATTCATATTGTGGGATCTCTTCAAGTGACAACTTTGGTCCTAGTAAGTCAGTGGTTAACCTCTCCAGTTTATAGCCTCCTCCACACCCACACACACGCACTCTTAATATACACAGCTTTGCCCATTTATCTTGAACTCAAACACAAAAATATTACTTAAAGAAAATCAGAATTCACTGCAGATACTGGCAACATGATGAATTTCCTGACAAAATCCCCAGGTTCAGAACCACTGCAGCAGAACACTTCGTGCTGCTTAGTCCATCCTAGTTTCTCCTATGCTGGTGATGAAGCATGAGTGGGTCCATATTTTAGGCACGGAGTGCTTTACCACTGTCAACTCTTCACATCTTCATCAGTGTTATCAGTACATTCACTGTCCAAGTGTATGGAGCTCAGCTGCTCCTCAAAGTTCAAAAACTTATGGTTGTACTCCTTCTCCAACATTTTCTTCCAAATTTTTACTGGGAGAAAAAAACAAAACAAAAAGATAATTATTTGATTTTTATTTTTTGACTTTGAAATCTGTTGTATCCACTAACTCTTCTCTTATTCAACTACATTTCCCCTATAGTGGATTTAACTGGTTAAATCACAAAATTACACCTGTTACTTAATTTGATCTTGTCAGACCAAACAGCAGGTATCACCAATATTGGGATGGGACAGTCACTTACTGTATTCTGGTTCTTCTGGCTGTGTGGTGTCAGGACTGGGCACAGCCTCCTCTGCCAGGCTGCTGATCTGCAGCTCTTCCTCCATGTTCACTGCCTGCTCTGCCTCTGTCTGGCCCGTCTGCTCCAGGCTCGACACCATCACCTCATAGGCTCTCCTGGCCTCCGACGACAACTCAATCATCTTATGGTAGTAGTCCTGTGAGTAAGAAAGACGGCTCTTTTAGTTTATCTTAGCTTTTAGATTATCTTTCAAGGTCAAAAATCATTTGTGGATATTCTCATAGTAATAACATTAAAGCTAATTTCCAGAACAGTGATTAGTGTGTACTAAATCTGACCTGTGCACCGTCATAGTTGAAGATGCCCACAAGACTGACAGGCACTGCCTTGTTGAGGCAGCGGCCCAAAGCTTTCCTAGAGAGTGCAAATACGAATGGCACCCCCTGTTCACGACATGTGTCGATGATGGTGTGGAGAGCCTCATCCAGGCCACCTGTGATAGGTAGACACAAATTAAGAGAAAATTCTAAGACTGTATAAAATAAGCTCCTGAAAACTTCCTAATGACAAACTGTGAAGCTCTCACAAGGACACAGTACCTTTGGATTGGATCCGTTCACAGTTAGGTGAGATGATGACACACTTGACTTTCCTGAGTTTGAGGTGCTTCAGGACTTCTCTGAGCCCCATCACGATTCGTCTCTTCATGCGGGCCTTCATGGGGTCCTTCTGGTACAGGCGGTCCTGGAAACGAACCAGCTCCTTTAGCAGAGTCGTCACACACTCATCCACGTCTCTGCTCAGCATCTGGCTGCAGTAGCTGACATGTACAACAATATACATTTCAAATTAAAAATGTGACAAAAACAGCGATTCAATTCAATGGGACTCAAAGTTTTCTTATGTGTGTGTCAACAAAAACACAAACAACCTAGACCAACACAGATTAGTATTGTGCCTGAGTTTACAGGGAAATAGCTTTTGCATCCTTACTCTCTGAACTTCCTGCTGTGGATTTTGGGTTGACTGACTGAGCAGGGCACAGGTGAGGTGGTGTGTTGCTCTATTGTCTCGTCTTTGGTGGCCTCCTCGTCACCCTCTTTCAGTGTGTGGTTTGCAGCATTAAACTCAGACTGATCATCAAGTTCCTCTGTAGGACTCCCAACCTCATCTGAGGTTTGACAAGCACAAAATACAGATCAAATATTAGCTAGAATCAAAGATTTCCTTCACCTTCTTGCAGCTGTGTTTACTTATCACAGGACTCAAATGTATTTTATTTTTCACATGCTTGCTCTGACCTGTGGCATTTGTATCACACTGCTCTTCGTCTGCAGGATCATTAACAGGTTTGAACTCATCTTCAGGCAGCAGACCTCTCTCCTCCAGCAAACGTCTCTGTTTCCTCTCCTCCCTTTCTTTCAAAATGACCTGAGGATCAGACAGAAATAAACTAACAAGGTTGTATTGCTGAAAAACTTTCTTGTAGAACATCAGTATTTGTTCTTGAGAAAGTGAGTGGACTTACCTTCTTAAGAGGAGTGGGTTTCTTGGCTTTGGGGACCTCTCTCTGCTTTCCTTTTTTCACCAAAGGGCTGGTGGAGTCCAGGGGGTTGTGTGCAATTTTATCGTGCTGCCAGGGCAGCTTCTTCTGCACTGACGGCTGCTTCTGGACAACAGGTAGTCCTCCTCCAACTTTAAAGAAATTCATTTTTAAAGAAAACATTTTAAGACCTTGTACCAACAGCTCTGAATCTGTAAGCATCATCCTTAGAATGTCTTTTTAAATGAGTAATCAGCCAAAATATACCTTTAAATTATTCTTATTTGAGACGAAGACAAATGAGGAACCCTGTGTAGCAGAGATGCTGACCATAACCCACCTGAGAGAATGACTGGTTTGGCGTCTTGCTTGGCTTTTTGAGATTGCTGCTTCTTTTCCAGAGCGGCCAACATATTTCCGATGTCCAGCTGAACAGGAACTTTGCTCTTCTTCCCACCAGAAATCTTTTCAGCTTTCTACAAATCAAGAGACCAAGAACAGGAGTACAAACCAGACCTTTTCTTGGATAATTTTAAAAGGAGTTTATTTGAAAGTAATCTGAAAATACAAACCTGTCCTTTTTTATTTGTCTCTGTGGGCAGAGCTTTTGCTGCAGATGATTTTTCCTTGTTCTGGTCAGCAGACTGATGCTGACCTCCTTCTCTTTGGGTTTCCTTAAAAAATGCAACACAGATTTTGAATATTACAGACTATCTACTTCATTTTAGAGACAATATATTAACCTATTGATATCAGCCACGTGAAAATATCTCAAAGGATAAATATACCTCATTGCATAGCTTTGCTGCATTGCTGTAGCTTATCAATCTATCAGTTCCAGTAAAAGCAGGAGTCAAGCCTGGAAACTCCTCTTCATCCTGACAAGACAAAAAACAACATTTAAAAGAAACCTACACTTATTTTGAAAATTTAAAAAAATGTTCATGAATGGGTTTTGTTTTTCGATCAAATGAAAAAACAGAAACTATTTTTTATTTACCTCAAATTTTGGAGGCTCCTGATAAATTATTGATTGTTCTGACTCCGCTTCTGCATCTTCGCCGGCACCTTTAGCCTTCTTCTTCTTTTTCTTCCGTTTTTTCTTCCCTGGGGTGCCCTCTTCCTGCTGTGCAGCCATTTCGTCCGTCTGATAAGATGCAAAATAAGGGGACAGAAAACAACGTTGAAACACATGGCAACGCACGAAAACCCAAAGGTTTAGCTCACAACTATGATTTATTACCAAGGAAAGTGGCCTAGTGCTTGCACACACAAAAGAGCCGCACATGAAACAAGCCACAATGAACAGTTGACTGATGGTAATTCTTCATGCTTAAAAATATGTAATGAGAAAAGACAGAAACACACAACATGAATTAAAGCCTTCTTAGGATTTACGATTGAAAGCTCTCACACCAATTAGACTGTCAGAGAGTCCCAGTTAAATCAAATATGTTTGATTTTTCTAACTGAAATCTGGACTTCTTGGATTTCTGCATCTGAGCAAGTTGTTTAATGCTGATCAAGTTTTTCTGTATATCTAATTAATTCATATAGTTTATATACAGTAAAAAATTAATAGCAATACATCAGCTGATCTTTTTTTCCTAAAAGCATAACATGAACAAAGGTCATTTTAACACAGGTGAATTTCAGTTTACCATACTGTCATACCGTCCAGCTGGGTTATGTTTATTTTATAACAGACGTCCACAAAAGAAAAGAACAACTCATCACAGAAAATAATGATAGAATGATGGAAATCTGAACAAAGTGTATCTCTGAAATATGCAGAAGTCATTTGTAAATATGTGATGTGGAGCCCTTTCAGTTAGGATTTTAAATCACATTACATTCACATCAATCATCTAACCTGCATAGGGTTGCTGCTGATTGTATTCTCTTTAGGGACGAGTTTTTTTGGAGGCTGAGAGGCGACGTTAGCCCATGATGTCACCACCAGCTGACCTGTTCACAAAAAAGGATAAACAAATATCTGAAACATTATTGCCTTTGCATTAAGTCATTGGAAGACTGATGATGAGAAGTTTCATCCTACCTGGTGGGATGACAGGGGAGTCTGGCTTAGCGTTAATGGCACTTGGTTGGGGATCGGGCTGTGCTGGCGATCCTCTCCTGCCAACCTATTCAACAGAAAATTACAGTTGCAGTGTAACACCAAATTCATTCAGAGTATAACTCTATGTAAGTGAAGCATTCACCACTAACTCTTACACAATATCACATCTGATATGTCAGTGAGCTCACCTTCCAGGCAGATGACGACGTTTGCGTTTGAGGGCTCGTGGATGGAGGAGCTGGACCCCAGCACTCTTTCTGAACAAGAGAAGCGCCTGCTTTACCCAGCGAAACACCAGCCAACTCTGGGAAGTCGGCCATCTTCACCTCAAACGGGACCAAGTCGGTCTGTACTTGTTTTGACCTCCCTGCAGAGTTTGGGGCAGATCTGGCACCTCTAAAACCTGGGGATCAATTACAAAATGTGATTCCAAAAGGTTTGCTACAAAATCATTTTCCCTGACTAGAGTGAGGGAAATCAAAGGAGGAAAAAAAAGATTTCTGGAGAATATTTTTTGAAAAAAAAAAAAAAAAGAAAGAAAAATTCTCCATTTGACTGCTATGTGTGAAAACTACCTCTCCTCTGTGGATCCATTGTGATCTTGCCCATGTTTCCACTTTGAGCAGAAGAGTCATTGTTGCTTTTTGATGCCTGTGGAGATAAATGAAAATCAGTGAAAATAATTTCATGAAGACAGTTTGTTTTGATTTAATTTTCTTATACTCAAAATTAAACCAACCTTTGCTTGTGGATCCTGTACAGATCTGTCTCTCTGTAGAAAATCATCACTGGTCTCTCTAACACGACGGCTGTTGCTGTAGCCATAACTCCTTGGTACATCTCCACTTCTTCTTGCTTGGTTTGGGCTCAGACCTGACCGGTTCCTTAGCAAGGATCTAAATTTGTCACAAATAAGCAGTTGAATAATTTACACACATGTTCCAGGCCATTAGGTAGGCCAAATGACAGGCTACTTTGACCAGAACAGAAATATTATGCATGTCATCATCTTCCTACCCTCTTGAAATCTGGTCAGAAACATAAGCATTTGGTAACATCAGGGTTGGTGATGAGGCTGTGTGTGGCTCAGCCTGCTCCTTTCTCTGTCTCCTCTGGTGTTTAGGGTCAAAAGACTGGACAGCCAAAACAAACAACAACAAAAAAACACCCACACGCAAAGAAAGACAATTTGTTAATAACCAAATATCTATCCTTTATCCATTCATGGACATATGCATATATACACACTAAGCCTGTGTTTGTTGTTGTTTCCTTCCTTTCCTTTTTGATTATGTTATGTATGCTTGACAGATATTTAAAACAGTGATAAGGGGAAAAGACTGGACAGCAGATAACAGTTTGCTCAACAGTCTGCTTGAATGCGACCTTTGACAATCACGTTGGCTCCAGTTCAAGTAAAAAAAAGCCGTCTATTGCCACAGTTAAAGTTATTTTAAATGATCCGATCACTTAATCCATGTTTTAGATTCATACTTCATTCAATGAAATGTGCTAAGCTTAACTTGACTCAAGTACAGTTAGCTAACTATTAGCTCATTTATTTAGCTCAAATTAACATCCAGCTAATGTTACACATTCATAACTTTTGGGTAACCTGGCAAAACCAATGTTTTACAACACGTCTCAACAAACAGCTCAACTGTGTGGTCAAAGCAGCGGTTAACTTATAAGTATGCTCTACTCATGGTTATAACAGCTAAAGTTTGCATAAAGTTAGCTTATGGTCAGCTACATGCATCAGCGTACGTTAGCGTAACAGGCTAGCATGCTAGGTAGCAAAAAAAAACAGACAAAAGCAATATTTTTCGTTAACTACCTTGTCCATCTTCAGCTTTTTTTTAGACGCAGTCGCATCTCCGCATGTTCACTCGATCTTCCATGTGTTGTCAGACTGCCAGTTACAATGACACCTCATATGTGTGCGCCTACAGTGTGTTGGCTAACCAGCCGAAGCAACCTGTTTGATAGCATAGCCGCTACATGAGCCTGATGGGAACAGCTGATGTTTACATTGTGTGTAGTCAGGAGAGCTTACAGCGACATCTTCTGCCTTCACAGCGTTACAAGCTTCACAAAAATTACAAACACTTAACTACGTGTAAATGCTTTTCTTTTACTTTTCAATAATGTTATGCTAAAATGTTATCTAGCTTGAAAAAAAAGAAAGCTCAAATAACACTGAGTCAAATCAACAGCCAGTGATGATAACATAAAGTTTACTTTCTCCTCTATCCTTGGTGGATATTTTGAAATAAATCAAGCCACACATTTTAAAAACAATAAGTTACTAGTAAAAATGCATCAATTTTTATTCAAAGTAAAAAAATGTATTCATAGTATCAAAAGAAAACCATCATTTATGCCCTCATGCCCTTACGTTTGGATTAAACAGTATTCTAATGTTGTAGCTCTTTAGGTAGAGAATATTTTTACTCATTTGTATCTTATATTGAGTAGTTTAATCTATAAAAACGCTTCTTATTCTACAACTGGATCATTGATCTTGTTGTAGGTGCAAAACAACCACTGGCACTGAAGACATATTGTGGAGTAAAATGTATGGAGTAAAAGTGTTAAGTAGCAAAAAATGGAAATACTGAAGTAAAGTACAAGTACCTCAAAGTTGTACTTGAGTAAATGCACTTAAATACTTTCTACCACCTTGATTATGTTCCAGTGCTGTCAACCTTTGTGTATAGTCTTTACATAAGATATCAAATGAAAAATATGTTCCACAAGTGTAAATGTAAATTGTTACCCACCCCAACCCATGCTGTCCATAATATGCACAGGTTTAAATGTGCATATAAAAGGCATTAGGTCATATATTTCACGCTTATACAATGACTTTCCTCGCATCAATCCCGCTTTGGTTCTGGCATGTGCATTGTCTTCTTGCATTATTTTGTTTCATGTCTTGATCCTTGGCCAGCAGCAGAGACACACACAACATATACTTTACATCTTCTCATGATTGTTAATGATGATGTTAGGAATAATTGAGTGCTCGCTTTCCCAGCAGACACCATAACATTCATTTAGGCAGCGAAGTATCAGAATGTCTCTGCAATCAGTCCTTTTAAAGTCTGTTCAAGTCTTTGCACTGCTCACTCCTCCTTTAGCCTCCTGGCTGTGCTCAAGAGAGTGAGGGGTACAATGAAAGAGGCTGAAGTGATGAGGAAACAGGTCTGTGCTCCAGCGATCCAGTAAACTGTGAAGCAAAAACAACAGTTAAAACAAGTCGACTGCAAATAAGTTCAAAGATGTAGCAAACAATTTAAATGACGCTGTTTCAAAATAAGTTAGTGACTTGAATTGAATTTGGTGCATGATACAAAGATGGATTTATATATTTCAGTGTTTTATTTCACAAGAAGAGGGGATAAACACAACAACCTTTTACAAACATTTCTACAAAGCAAGATTGTAAATTGTAACTGGTTGCTGTCATATTAGGAAAAGCTTCCTCACCAGACGAAGATACAACTGGTCCTAGTGCTCTGGCTAAGGCACCCAAACTGCGCAGGATCCCCATCACTGTGCCTTTCTGACTGGCAGAGCCTGCAGATAATCAGCAACAGTGTGCAAATTTATATTATAATCAAAACGGCTTGTGAGTTTAAAATATTGAGAATTAATGAGGGGCTCACCATAGTCAGAAACAAGTGTTGACAGGCATGGAACGACTATTGCAGCCGCTGTAACAAAAGGAGAAAATGTGAACACACACTACATTCCATTAAACAAAAATAAATAAATAAATCTTTTAGATGTAGATATACTTCATGCTTTAGCAACATATTTACATCTTGCATCATCTGTGGATATTATGCTGCAGCATATTCACATGTGTGATTGGTGGTGTAACTTTTATTTTATTTTATTTTATTTATTTATTTCATTTTGTCTATTGAGATACATTACTGCCACCAACATGCCATCGTTAAAGCACAGTCAAATAAATAAATGTTAAAATATTTTGGTATTTTGATCTATTGCCACTGTTTTTTATATGCAAAATATAATGTGTATCTAAATCATATGTTGAAGTCCTTTTTTATCAATCTCATTACCTGGCTGTGACTCATGTGTCATTGTTTATCAATTATATTTTAATTATTTTGCACATTCCTGCACACAGTGAAGGGTTTCATGTGTCTCAACATGGCATACAGTACTGTTTATCATTGAACGTAAACTCAACTCACCAAAGGAGTATAACGCCAAGCCGATGTAAAGCATTGTTATATTCCATGATAACCCAATGAGAATAAATGCTGGGATTAATGTTATGATTGCCTAAAAACAAGAAATACAATTCAGTAGAGAAGACGTTTGTGCTGAAGTGCAGTTTTTGACATGCCAACGGACTCGTACCACACGAACAGCCTTGATATGGTGCCCAGGTTTGATTCTGCGAGCGTATCCCCCCTGGATCAACGCCATGATGACACCAATGAAGAAGAACATCTTTCCCTGCTGCATACTGTTGAGAGAAAAATGCAAAGTGGCTCTTCAGGTGCATTCTCAACAACTTGTGGAGTACACAGCCTTATCTATGAGTTTATACCTTGTGAACTGGAAGCGCTGGTGAGTCAGAAAACTCAGCGTGAACTCCAGACCAGAGAACAGGAAAAGGTAGCAGAAGTAAACCAGGCCCAACACTTGAAGCTTCTGCATTTCTGTAAAGACATCCGCGCCCTCTGTCAGTGTGCCAAAGTTCATTCATGCTTCATAAATGGGTCAAATGGATGTAAGCCTCTGCCTCACACAGGAATCCAGAGTGTTGGAGAACTCACTTTCTTTGGAAGGTGGATCTTTTGTCCTGGTAACAGCTGAAAAATAGAACAAAGATAACGGGTTCAGGAGGTCCCTGGAGTCCCCGAACCCTGAAGACGAAGCCTAGGATGAAACAAGAAAAATTAAAATAGAGTAGATCAGAATAGAAACTTTATTGTCCAACAGAGATGAAAATTGACTTTGGCTCACCAAAAAATAAAAGCTGCACGATAACAAGTAACATGTAAAACTTGTGGAGCAAATACAAAATACTACTGAGTCTGCAGTACACATGTAAAAATTAAAGATAAAACACCTAAAACAAAGATTAAAAAATTAAAACATAACATATCACACTGTGGAGCAAGATTTGTGGCTCAGTTCTTTGAGTTCAAAACGCTGATTGCACAATAAAAAACCATAAATATGCAGATATTGTTCAATCAAAATGTGTATGTCTTCCCTGAAAAGTCCATTATGTACAGTATGTGCCCTGGTTGCTTCATGTTTCCACATCAGACTGAGATTTAAAGGGAGCACGGAGAAACGTTCCCCCCTTCAGCAGGTCAATGTGAAAACAGCCTTCTAGTGTCAAACTCTGCACATCCATCATTCTGCAACTGTGAAGCTCCAATAAGCAAAACACATTTTAAAATGGAGAGAGACTGAAGCTCAAGAATGTTTTGAGTTTATCCTGTTTGATTTTACATGTTTGACAAGCTTTCTTACCAAGAATTGGATGAGAGTATCTGGTAAATATAAGGCTACAGCCAGAAGCCGCTTAGCCTAGCTTTGCATTAAGACTAGAAACAGGGGGACATAGTTAGCCTGGCTCTGTTGTGGTTCTACATTGCCCATGTCTTTGACTATTGTTTGGTCTGGCACTGTGACTTCCAAGAAATATTCCAACACTTGACTCTCGATGTGTAATTTTTACACTCTGGTTTGTGCGCTGACAAACAAATGACATGTTTAGTAGTGGGCTTTAGATGTACTGGCAGGCGGATTTTGAAGCAGTCATACAGAGCCTGGCTAGCTGTTTCCAGTCTTTATGCTAGGCTAAGCTAACCAGCTTCTGGGCTGTAACTCCTCCTTTAAGATCATTCACCTATCACTGGTAGCCAGTGAAAAGTTCTGCTTTGGGAAAACGTACTTTAATAAACTACTGTGCCTTGAGTAAAACTGTGTGTGAGTTAGTTTGTCAGTTGGAAGTGTGCATGTTTCCACAGCTAACCTTGACATCTTTTGTGAGAGTCTCTGGCAGCATGAGCCAAATAAAGAGCAAATCAGCAACACTGAAGGCCAAGGCGAGCAGAGCTGGAGTTTGGTAGAAGACATTTCCTGTTGCTCTGGAGCTGATGGCAAAGTAGGCCCCCATCAGAGGCCCCATGGTGAAGCCCAAGGAGAAGGCGATGCCAATCATAGCCTGGTCACAGTAAAATTAACCTCAGTTTTTGTCACATTGAAGACAATAACAACGACATAAAATGGCTCATCAGCAGTATTATGTACAACCACGAAATGTGAGTGTCACAGTCACAGTGTCCTGGTAATAGATTTGAGTAAATATCACTGTGATTCTCAAATGAACATGCATTCATTTACGTCAAGGGTGTTTTAAGATATTCAATATCAACAATACATTTCCTGTAACGGCCACAAATGTCTGTGCCTACCATTCCCCGATTTCGCACTTTCGGGCAAGGCAAGTCGGCCACGATGGCAGTGCAGAGGCTGACGTTGCCCTTACAAATGCCCCCAATTACCCGAAACAAAAGGAACATGCTGAAGCTCCGGGAAACTGCCCACACCGCATAGGAGGACATCAGCCCTAACTGGAACACAAGGCGCCCAATTAGACCCAAATTAATCAGCGTTGATGGCATGGCTGTAATTTTTCTTCTACAAACTGTGCAATGATATTATGACACTGGTGCTCTAATGTTACCAATGTAAAAATATGTGGTTAAATCAATAAAAACTTATGTACATATCAATATATTATCAATATACGTTTGGCATCACACTCACTGTGGTAAGAAGGAGCAGGGGCCGTCTGCCATGCTGGTCTGACAAAGCACCGGTTATAGGTGATGACAGGAACTGCAGCAGCGAAAACAGTGACCCGATCAGACCTGAAGGGCGAATTATGAGCTCACAAATTAAACCAGTGACCTGGAATGAACCCCATATTTTGCATGATTAAAATTCTATTTTTACTTGATCATAATGTCGTGAAAAGCAGAGCTCTATATCAGCTGCACAGAATGCGAAACCAATCAAATATCTACCTCCAAACAGGACACTGTTGTATTTCTTTTCCATAGGAATCCCAACAGCCTCCCTGAACCAGTCCACGATACTCTGCAGAGACTGATATACCGCATCCTATCCAGCAAGAAAACACAAAAATGTAACATCACACAGGGACAGTATGAAAACCAGGAAAGAGGTCAACTCAGCATGAGTCAGCTTCAGCAGACTCCCCCACCAACACAGCCCATTGCTGCTAATCTAATCACTCATGAGTTGGTTATGTTCTTTTATGAAATAGACTATTTGCACAAAGCCTCCTTTGTGTGAAGGAGCATCGCACTCTGCACGTTGTCGGTCCAGTAAATCTGATTCAAAATCACATTTTTTGCTGCAGTTTTGGTGACTATAAACGCCGGTTCCAACCCCAGCTGGGTGCAGGTATTCTTATTAGTGCAAAGTTTCCATTTGCAAGGCAATAACACAGGCTTTATACAAAGACAAAAACTGACAGCTCCATCTACAATAAGCAGATCACATGATACAATCATGATACATCATGGGATCTCCTAACTGTAGTTGGAGCTGTCATTTTGTCCGTGTATATAGCCTGTGTTTTGGTGCCTGACGAAGACCTTGCAGGTCCTCTAAATATTATATATCTTAATGTTATGTTATTATTATGACAATGATGAGTAAGTACCTTTGTTTTAAAAGTGCATTTTAAGTAATTACACCTTTCTAATAGAGTCGCCAGAATATGTCATTTGCTTTAAAACAAACAAAAACAAAAAAACAAAAACAAAAACAGCAACGAACCCCTGTTTGTGCATAATGGTCCAAAATGGAAGGGAGTAGAGGTAGGATCAGTGTGAATCCCAGCAGGTCCAGCAGCAGGATGATAAACACAATGTTGATAACCTTAGAGAAAGAGCCTCCATCCTCTGCAGATTTGTTTGCGTCGGACATTCCTCAAGCTGAAGACGACGTTTCTTCTGTTCCTGTTCAGAAGTAGAACACATACGGCTCATGTTAGAAGAGCAGCACTGCCATGAAAGTAAATGTGTTACATTGAATTTACAGTGCCAGTAAGCCTGTCTTCTTATCAGTGGGAGCAGGAACAAGTAAAGCCTTGAGGAAATACCACAATTATAACAAACAGCTCCATTTTACAGATGTGTAATTTCCTTATAATTTCCTTGAAGGTTTCCTGGAAAGAAATACATTATTTAAAACGAATTCTATTCCAAGTCAAATTTTGAATGCAATATATTTTACATATAACAGAGTATTGTAACAAAGTGGTATTGCTGCTTTTGCTTAAGTAAAATATACAAGTAAATAGTAGTAGTATCCACAACATGCCAAATGTAAACAAATATTTACAAAAGTACATGCATTACAGTAAAGTTGCAGTTAATCATATACTTTCCATTTACTACATATTCTTACAGCAAGTCATCAGGAAAGAGAGGTGTTGCCCAAAAGGAAGGAGGAAACAATTCCTGTAAATCCTGTAAACTTTAACCCAGTCTGTATGAACTCCTCAGTAAATGCATTGAAATGCAAACATTTTATAACTGCTGTTAGTTCTGAAACTTGCTCTCATTAAAACACAAACACACGCGCGCACACATCTCCTACAAGTGGTTGCTTCCGCAGAATGTAATATCGATCCAGTGAGACTGACCAATATCTATCAGCATCACATCACCCCCTTTCTTTTCGGACATTTTTACCCAAGCGATCACAAACACTGAAACCCGTTTTACTTACACTATTTCCGCAGACTCGTAACTCGTAACTCTGAACAACAGATCACACGGACTGGAGCAGCTCTACCTCTGCTCTCTCATCAGTTCATGATTATTAGTCCACACCAGGAAGCGGTGTCCTCTTACATTTGGATGACAAGAAGTGTCGTAACCAACGCACACAGACTAAAATGCTGCCTTCAGGTGATTCTCGTAAGCTCGTATTTTTGTATTCTTGACTCGTTCAGGATTTGTTGGCCTCAGTTCTGTCTTCAGCCTTTTTTCTTTTTTTTTTACACAACAGTATGTGTATGAAAAATTATGTAGTAACAAAACTCTTCAAATAATAATACCAGGTGTATACGAGGAACAGCATCACTTTCTGACAAGGCACCATTTATAAAGGGTTAATAATCCGTAATTAACGGCTTTATCATTGTTTATAAATGATTTACAAATACAAGGCTAAATTACCGACTGGACAAAGCAAGCAACTGCACAGGAGCCCCAAAAAGGCCCTTGTTCACTTGATTAATATATTTTGTTAATAAATTTGTTAGAAATGTGCACATTTGAAGAACAATAACTCATCCTCCATCTGGTAGACCGGGCCTCTGTATCAAAATTTAGCTTTAAGACGGAAATTGTTTCAGTTTATGTTGAGCTCATCCGTTGCTACCTCGAAGAACGAGTGACATGCTGGAGGAGGATTCTCCAATATCTGGCAACCCAAAAGTTGACCTTATTAAAGCATTGCTCACTGGCAAGATGCATAAGACGTTCAAATATCCAACAGCACCTGAAGGCAGCAAAAGCATTTTCACTACCAGTGGTTTTGAGGTTGGTTCTTAGTATTGGTTTGTATATAACAATAGTTCACAGTGTAAAGATGTTTATAGTTCTTAATGACAATGTGCCACACGTTTTGCAGTTACCAGCTTCATTCAGAAGTTTTATTTATTGAAAAGCAAAATAAAGTCATACTTATAATATATGTACCATAAAAACGTTTCATTCAAAAAAGGTTTTAAAATCTACAAAACGTGAAAAATTAATGTGTTAACAAGTAATTTTCAAATCCACAGTACAGTAAAAGAACACAGGACGGTTCATGAGAACAATATTGAGCTTCCCAAACAAAAAAATCAACAGTGGAAGCTGCTTCTGCTGCTTGCAACATAAAGAAAACCGCTACATCCCATGTCGCATTATGTGACGCTTCAATTCACAGCTGCTCATGAGGTTTCGTCCACAAAGGTCACAAGTATAAAGTTCCTGTTCTGTGACTGATGGGCATAGGACTTCAGCAGCTTCCACCGTGGCTGTGACTGCACCTGAAAGACAAGAGAAATCAGCTTGGGCGGTCATCACATGCCATTTCCCAAACCTAACTGACAACTAACTTTTGGGGGGTGTTTAATAGTAAAAATGCCAAAGATATTCAATTTACAGTTTGTTTTAAGTATTAATATAGAACCTAGACCTGCTTCATAATCAAAAAAGACATGGAAATCTACTTTTATACAATATGAGGCCTTTAAAAATAATGCATATAGATTCACTGTGATCAATTTAGATTCTTACTTTTGTACACATGTGGACTGTCAGCTTCCTTTATCCTGTCTCCCTCCTTGTATTCTTTATCCTCACATCGGTTCTCGTTGTCTTCAGTGATCATCTCATCTTCTTTCTCCTGCTTCTGCTCAAGATGATCGATCTCTTCTTCTTCCTCCTTGCAAGGTTGCAATACATCCTTCAGATACTCATTCTCGAGCACTGGCATTTCTCCATAAGGGTCTGTCACCTCCTCACTGTGCACTTGTTCCTCTTTGCAGTTTGTGAGTGAGGCAGCTGAACTCTCCTTATGGCTTATCTTAAGTTGTGCACAGTTGGGCAGAAGAGTTAGCAAATGCCTCTCAACTTTAAATCTCTTCTGCGTCCTGCTGTTTGCCTGCATGTGAGATTTCTTTGCCTCCGGATCATCAAGTTTTGGGTTATGGGCCAAGTTGATGCTACTCTCTTCACCTGGCAAGTTGCTTAGTGCATTATCTCCACAGTCCGTCTCTGTGTTCTGCTCTATCTTAACCGTCCTATCCCGATCTGCCTTTCTCTGTGTCGTGCAGATGCTGTCGTCCTTGTCCAACATGAGGATGTCACGCAGTATATCGTCTTCTACGCTAGCCTCAATGTTCAATGTTCTGCGCTGAAGTAACTTTATTTTTAACTTGTGGGCCTCTATTTTAACTGCTATTTTACCGCTCTTTGTTGAGCTGCCCTTTGCCGCCTCCTCTTTTTGCTGTGTGAACATTACGCCGCTGTCATCACTACCTCTCACTTTGGATTGGGCTTGGTTCTCATTTGAAGTTCTCCCTCTCTCTGGACTGTTGCATTTCTCAAACTGGATATCTGCATTGTTCATTTTCTCAGTATTTTGTTCTACTATATCTTCTATCCTCTGTCCTTTTGCAGTGTCTGACAAGACCACAATCCCTGCTTGTCCTTGTGGGTGCTGCTCATGCCTCGGATATGCTTCTTCCATCTGCAGCGTAATTTTCTCCCTGGTGTCATTATCTGCCGGGTTCTCAGCTTGTGTCTCATGTAGAACTTTGTTACAGTCAGTAACAAACTCCACTGTTTCTACATCCTGGCGCTCTCTGTTTGTTAACAGTTCCTCCTCCTCTTCCTCTCGCATCCTACCAACCTTTGCCTGTAGCTGATCGAGGCTGACCTGACCCACAAGCTCATGATTCCTCACGACCTGCACAAAACAGGAACAAAACGTCAAACCACAAACTGGGACAGTTTATGCAAATTAGCAAAGAGCACCAACATGTGTACCACAATTTCTCGATTTTTTCATTGGACTAATTTTCCTCATGTTCATGTTTATGACAGAAATGTTCAGGGGAGAACTTTAGTTTCTGTGGCTCCATAATGCCAGGAACTCCTTGGTGGAAAGGGGGCTACCTGTACTACTCTCTGAACCCCTAAGGCAGGCATCAGCAGTTGGGCAAGTTCTTTTCAGCATTTTTCATTAAGAAGCCGACATAGTTTTACAGGTGTGGTGAAGACACACCCCTAGATGCTATCCACATTGTTTTTATTTTTGAGTATTTCATTTCTTTAATAATAAGACTGATTTACAAAACTGCTTGTTTTGCATCTACCTTGTTACCTACAGAAGGTTTTGATTCAAATTGTACAAAATATATCTTTAATTGGGGGAGCAAATATTTTTGTTGGAGGGACAGACTTGCCCACAGGCTGCTATTTGCCTACTGCCCTAAGGATTCAGTGAATAACTTACTTTCTAGATTGAATTTTTACATCAGCATCTGAAAATGTTAAACAAAGAAGCTGCTGACAGTTCACTTTAGTTATTAAAATTCCTGTACATTCAAAGTGGATAACGTGTCATTTCTTCCGACACAAAGGAATTCCAGTGATGCAAAGACGGCTTTAGCATCAAGTCCTCACCTGATGCTTATCACTCAGGTGTGCCTCCAAGTCGCTCAGCAGAGTGCAGTCGAAGTAGCACAGCCGACACTTGTAGGGTTTGATGTCATTATGTCTCATCATGTGCACACGCAGGTTTTCAGCACTGCCACTTGTGAAAGTGCATTTGTGGCAGCGGAAGACGATGCCTCGGAGGTAACGTGACAGCTTCGAGCGACGCACCTCTATTGGCACAACGCGTTCCTCTGAAAACAAAAGACAACAAAAAGACTCAGTATAACGTAACAGACTGGGATTTCAGTGGGTTGGGAAACATTGACTGAATCCTGTTCAGCATCTATCCTACCACGATGCAAGACGATGTGATCGATCATGTTGTTCTTGTTCTTGGTCTGGTAGAGGCAGAAAGGGCAGCGGAGGTCTTTCTGATGAGTAGGCTCTGACTGGCAGGTAGAGTGACCCGTCTCCACGTGCATCTCCAGGGTTTTCCTAATAAAAAGGTAGGACATGTCAGGTAAAAAATGCGGAGAATTTTTGGAGATAACCTTTGCTGTCCCACATACAGTTTCCTGAATGACAGGTCCGTGACAAATCTGTGAACTTTTCACTGATATCGTCTCAGAAATTATGTTTCCCTGTTAACTCTTGAGAAACAAATGATTCAGATTTAACTGTTTGAAACAAGTGAGCTCCACGTATGGCTGACTATCTCTACATGATTCCAATGTTCAGATATTAATCAATTTCAGAATGATATTTCCATGGCAACATTCTTTGTTCAATTTGACATGACTACTGAACATAATTATTGAATAAAGATGTCGGGGAAACTTGACCTAATTTGACTTGTTTCATTGAGTTCAGCCTTGAGTCTAGTAAACGTCTCCTGTTTTCAACAGGAGTTTTTAAACAACAACTGTCACACCTTAAGAGGAAGTACTGCCCCATACAGGACGCTCTTTTGGACCCGAACCCATACATCCCCGCTCATTGCATTTGTGAGTATTGCTGTTCATATCCATAAAATAATGTGTTAATCTTCACTCAGGACCGTCACTTCCTGGAGACCTGTGTGTTAATCTCTGTGTTAATGTGAGCCCATTTGCAAATGTGTGAATAAAAGCCAAAACGACAGTTCTGAGTCTGTAACTGCTTTGTTTATGATTTCCACGACAAACAACATAACAGGCCAAATCCCTACCTATTTTATATACAATGCACTATATTTATTTTATTATATTCGAGTCTGAACTGTTATGTAGTGCCCTCATATACACACTACTTTCTGCTAACAATCCAAAAATGCAACGCATCCCATGTGATTTGCAGAAATGACAGCCGTACGGCATTACGCCCAACAGTGACGACACAAAATAATGATGTTGAATGTCCACAATCTGAGTTTATTGTTTTTAGTCCTATCGAGGAGCATTTTAGATTCAAACACATGAATGAAAGAGTTTTAGCAGCATTTTATGATGCTGAAAACAACAATACTCTATCAATACTCAGATGGAAAAGAACTTTTGTGTTCTACGTTATGTAAACTATGTGTGTGTGTGTGTGTGTGTGTGTGTGTGTGTGTGTGTGTGTGTGATTACAGTGAGGAGAAGTAGTCATGGGGGCTGTAATTTACCTTAAACCAGTGAAGAAGTTGCAGTCCTTACACCTGAGGATCTTCTTCCCGTGGCGGTTTAAGTAATGGCGTCTTATACTAGACAAGTGTCCGGTGCTGAAATTGCAAAACTCGCAGTGAAGCTGACTGTTCTCAGGTATCTCGGTTTCCTGCAGGTTGGCGTTAGACGAGATGCCAGTCTGTGCCATCAAGCTGTAGTGGTTCAACTGTCGCTGCACGTCTGGGGGCTCCAAGTACAGCGATTCTGTCAAAGTATAACAAACCACAGAGTTTCAGTACGGGCAATACATTTTGACAGTATTATGATTTATAAAATATCAGAGGGACAACTTGCCGTCAGCCATTTCAGGTTCTTCATCAGGTTCAGCCAAATTATTCTTGTCCCCTGATGAATTAAGAGGCTCCATGTAGGCCCTCTGAGCATGCTCCTCATCTTGAACCTCAGACTCTGCAGGATCCATAATGACATCTGGGCATCCAGCAGCAACACATACATGGAATGAAAGAAAGAAGAAAAAAACATCTCATGAAATATCTGGCAGTGAAGTAGACTTTTAGTGAACTAGCTGTACTGGTAACTTAACACTGTTTTTAAACCAGAGAATGTGCTCAAAACTAATCTGGATTACTCACATCTTTTTCTCTTTTTCCTTTCAGTTGTTATTTTTAAAACTAAGGCAACATATTCAAGTTTAACTAGTTACAGACAAGCCCATATTAAAAAAAATACTTGGATGTTGGTGGTAGTAAACCATTCTTAACAAAACCAGCTGGAAGAAACAGTGCCAGATATACTACTAACCTGTAACAACTCATTTTAAAAACATCCAGTATGTCAGCATTTAGAAGACATCTGATCGATAAAGTGCTCCTGTTGCTCACCGTGATGTTTTTTCATAAAATGACACCTCCACAGGCCCAAGACGGTGGTCCGATAGGAACAGATACTACATACAAAAGGCCTTAGCGTTCCAGATTTGTAGATGACGTATTTGTTAATGCTGCAGAGACAATGCCAAAAACATATATGAAGTGAGATGCAATCAAAACTAGCTCATCATTAACTAAATACTTATTGGGGGTTCAAGACATCAAATTTGTGAAATGTATTTTTAATTTAATATGTTAACACTATAGTGTTGAACAAAGAGCTAATAATTCTGTATAAACAATATTGTGATAGTATTAATTAGCTAAAGCTATCTGGAACCATGGAGGATCCCTCATACATGTAAGTGTAAGCACCATTGTAGCAGTCATAAGTTGTATCTTTTTTAGGTGAACAAATGTGTGGCTTTCATTTTGAAGAGCTTGTATTATAAAAAGGACAGTATTAAGCATTGAGGAACATCATTTTTTACCATGCTAAAATGCTGACTGACCCACCAAAGCTCATTCTTACTTGTGCCTTAGTGCTGAAGTAGGCAGATTGTCCTTGATGGCTGCCAGGGCTGCATGGCTGCGCTCATGCGAGCGCAGACCTTTCAGAGACATGAATGTCCGCCCACACTGTTTGCAACTGTGTTTGTCCACTCTTGATTCCAGCTCTGGCTGCTCTACATCAGTGGATTTTAAAAGTGAAGACACAGGACTCGCGGGCAAAGTGAAGGTCTCTACTTGCGTCACATTCCACTGGGTCAGCTCCTCCACTGTTTCTAACATGGGCAGTTCATCTTGCCTACAGAGCTGAAAATTAAACACAGTAATGGTCATCAACTTAATGTAGCTCAAGCATGTAACAGATGTCAAGAATGTAAATGGTCATATGGGCAGAGTCAACTTACTTCAATGAATGTGGTCTCTGGTGTTGACTTAATGACAGACGGTGACTTTGCCTTTGCAGCCTTCTTTTTCTCCCTTGCTGCATGGCGATCCAGGTGGCGACACAGTTTTCTAATTCCATTTAATTCTTTATCACAGTGGGCACATCTGTAAATTTCTGTGCTCTTCTTTGATTGTTGTGACAACACAGTAAAGTCCAATTTGTAATCTGAGCTATGAAAGGTACTATAGTGGGCAATAAGCTGCTGCGATGAGTCAAACATCAAGTTTGGACACTTCCTACATTTGACATGTGCACTTTCCTCACACGCAGCTTTCAGCAGGTAGGGGGCTATGCTGCGTTTACGTTTGTTATACTCCTCCAGCATCTTGTATGTGTTCAGTGCATCCAATTTGTGAGTATTTTTGTAATGGTGATGCAGATACCTTCGACACACTGCTGTATAGGTGCACATGCGACATTTATACAGCAATTCCTTGTTTTGCTCTGACACCTGGCATGTCTCAGGAGAGGCCAGCTGTTGACTGAGATCAATGTCTGTGGTGTTCACTGCTGATGTTTTGTTTTTTAAAGGAACAGCCTCCAACACCAAGTCCTCTGAGCCGTGATGAGGCTGTTTCTTAGTGTCAGTGTCAGCTGAAAGTTCAGAAGCTGCTGGCTCAGCCTGATTGTGGTCCCTCTCACCGTGGATTTTTAGTTTTTCCAATGATGAATAAATTTGTGGACACTTTTTACACATGTACCCTCTTTCATTAGATCCTTTTCCCATCGTACAGCCAACCATGTTGGTTACAAGAATTTTTTCCTTTTTCAGTTCATCTGCCCTGGCTGTGAGGACTGGATGCTTCATTTGGCAGTGAGTGAGCGTTCCATGGTGGCTAGCATTCACATAGGGACAGCTAGGACACATGTAAACTAATACTTTGTCCTCTTCTGTCGTTGTGATAGACTCAGTTACTTCAGAAACGGTTTCGGATCGCTGAGTTAAAGGACAGTTGGGAGATGTGAGCACAGACTTCTCTGGGATCTGTTTGGAAATTGCTCCATAGTATTTAAAGAAGGCATCCTTCCCATGCTTCAAAATATAATGGTTTCCTAAACGCTTTTTCCTGAAATAAGACCTAGGGCACAGGACACACTTGTATTCATACTCTTTAGCCTTTGGAACAGCGCTGCTGCTGTGGTGAGCATGAAAGTGCTGACTGAGTGCAATTTTTGTGCTGCAAGTATAACGGCAATACTGGCAATTAATCCGTGTGTATTTTTTCTTGGATAAAAAGGAAGCTTTCGATAGTGATCCTCTGCTGCTGTGGGTATTAGATTGTAGTATTTTACGTGCAGCTGATGGTGTAGGAGCTAGTTTGTGTGTGCTCGGCCCCGCGTTTGGCACAGTGTCTTTATGGTCGTTCTCACAGTGCTTGTTGATCTTCGCCAACGTTGCATAGATTTGAGGGCAGGTTTTACACATGTACCCGCTAAATTTCAAACTCTCACCAGGACCTTTTCTTTTCAAGCTGTCTTCCCAACTGCGTAGATCTTTTTCATTCACGTGAAGACTGTCTGCCCTGGATACGCAGGAAAGATGCTTCATCTGGCAGTGAGTGAGAATTCCATGATAGTTGGTATTGACGTAGGTGCAATGTGGACACTTAAAGATATGCACACGTTTTTGGATTTGTACTCGCTGTACTTCCTGTTCATATAAATTTTCAGTTACAGCTTCTGGGTGTTTCATTCCACAGTGAGTCTTAAGACCACGCTGGCTATGAAATGTCGCAGGGCAATGATGGCACTTGAGAATTGTGAGAGATTCTGTTGCTTCATGAGATGAACCAGGTGACTTGCCAAATTCAGGAGGAACTTCTTGGGTGTCAAATGACCCTGGCATTTCATTGTGGTCTTCCACATGGCTGTTTGCATTTGGCTTCTTGCTGGTGATGACATTCAGGACTGAGCCATCTTCTTTCACAGTCCAAGGATGAACAGCACGGTAGTGGTCTGCCATACTTGACATCGAGCGACCTCTAAATGAACATGCTCTGCACGAATACCTCTTGTTTTCACTTTGTCCAGATCTTTGGGATTGTAATCTGCCATCAGTACCAGCACCATCGCTAGTACCATCAGTTTGCTTTATCTTAGGTTTCTTCTCTTCCGGGGGGGGTGTGTCAGGACCAACATATAACCTAGTGGATATGTACTCAAAGGTCAGTTTACGTTTTGGGTGTTGCTCCTGGTGGTGCTTGTAGACTGCTGCTGCAGTTTTGTGAGAGAAAACACACAAGTCACAGTGATAACCTGACTCTAACATGCCACGTTTAAAACACAATCTTAAAACCTCATTGACTGAGCGATTTGTCCTGTGGCTTTTCCACATATGCCTCCTCAAAACATTCAGGTACTGACTGCTGTATGCACATTTATGGCACTTTAGGGTCCTCTGTGCTTGTGTGGCTCTCACTGAGGGTGATGCTGAAACTGACAAGCCTTTGGAAAGCATCTTTTTATTTCCTTTTATCCCAACGGATGCATGATTAACTTCTTGGCTTACAGTTCTTTTTAAGTCTAATTTCTGTACCTGTTTGAGAACCACCAAAGTATACATATGTATTTTTTCAGCCTTAACCTCAAATCCACGATGTCTTTTGAAGCAATGCTTCAATACATGGTTAATACTATTCTGCCTGTAGTTGCAAAGGGGGCAGAAAACCATATTTGTATCGCCTTCATTCAGAAGTGGGAGAGGTAGATGAGTAGAGGGGGGTAACTCCTCTGTGTTAGACTTTGATTTCTCAATTTCATCACGAATCGAAGCTGTGTATTCAAGAATGCACTCTCGATTGGACTTAATGCCTTGATGCACTGTGGCTTGATGGTTCAATACTCCTTTTACAGTTGGATTACCAAAATTGCACTTTTGGCAGTAAAACAAGTTTTCGGGACATGCATAAGGATTAGATCTCATCATGGAAGCATCTTCTACGTTATCCTGTTCACGTGGAAGTTCTTTTTCACTACATACCTCAACCTGTTTACTAGTTTCAGAATCAGGAGATGTAGTACTTGCTGAGGCCTCAGTTTCACTTTGCCGTTTTCTTTGCACCTCAGCACTATACCTCACGATCTCTTCAGTATCCTTTAGTCCATGCACAGCATGTTTCGCCTTATGATGAGCAACAACGCTTCTGATGTTGGTACTTGAATAACAGCAAAACTGGCAGTAAAACATTTTATTTGGTGAACTGGAGGATAAACTGTCCATTGTAGCAGAGCTCTCTCTGGCAAATTTGGTAGGTGATGTCTTTGTTTCGCCTCTGTCCTCTGCAGTTTTCACTTTCTCAGGTTTGGGAGACTCTGAATGAGTCTTAGAAGAGTCTGGTGTGTGCTTCAGATTCATCAAAGACAATGAAATCTTTCTCTTTGACTGCCCGGCTTTGTCTTTGACTTTTTTAGAAGAATCTGAGATGTTCTTCTGAGGTGCAGAGTTTTCTGCGACTGTCACAGACTTCTCAGGGATCGTCTCTGAAGTTATATGTGATATGGCACGAGCTGACTGTTTGATTTTGTCAATTGTGACAGCTTCCTCTGGATGACTTTTTTGATAGTGGACATGCATAACAACAATTGACTTATGACTAAACTTACATTTGTTGCAATGATACAAAACCATATCTGCTCCATTGTGGGTGGGAGGTAGGGCAGAGGGTGTTTTTTTGACATTCTCCTTTTGTGCATGCGCATTCTTGGAAGAAAACCCCTCTGATCTTTCCAGGCTGTGTGCTCTCTCACATGTATTCAACTGAGATGATCCTTCTTGGTACCTAGTCGCTGAATATCTGCAGTACAACAAGGGATTATCCACTTTATGTTTTGGGTGTTTTTCCTTGTAATGTTCTTTCAAGGGCTTCAATACATTGGTGGTAAATGGACACACAAAACATTTGAAAACCAAATTGAATTCACACGACTGCATTGTGAGAACTTTTGGGGCGTCTGGATGAGTTTCTGTGTAATGTCTCTTGAGGTCAGCAATACTTAAAAACTCATGTGGACACTCCAGGCAACGAAAGGTAGCACTCTGATCACTAGGATCCTGAATGTAGGCCACGTTATATCTTATATAAGGGTGGTCATTTTGGTAATGGGTAGACACGCTTCTGAGGCCCATATCACTGTAGTCACAGTGCTTACAAAAATATACTTTTGGGCTTTCTGTGTCTCCATTTAAAAGATGAGCCATCTTTTCTTCTTCATCTTCACTAATTTCAAATGAAAAGTCTGTGCTGCTTGGTGATTGCTGTTTACTTGCCTCCTCTGGGACATTCGTCGTCTTTTTGCTTGACTTTGCTTTTTTGGCAGGGCAACTCTCTGAGCTTTCACTATTGGTCCTCTTCCCAATGTTGTTAGAGGCGGGTTCTTTGACTTGTTCCTTAGGCTTTGATGGTGTCAGGTCTGTAATTAAAAGGTGGTCATTTAGTAGAAATCGGTCAGACCCTTTTTTTGATATATCAATAATGGACTTTGCAGTGACTTTAAACACACCACTGCTGTTTGGGCTGGAGCTTGAGGGAGATTCTTGCAAAATTAGGGTTCCTTTGGTGCTTTCTAGAGGCTCTATGCTCTCAGCTGAGTTCACTGAGGGTTTCCCTTGGGATCCAGATGCTGCTGCAAAGTACTTGGTGATGGTTTGCAGTGGTCTCTTGTACGTTTTCAGATCCTTTGATGAGTTAAGTGTGCATTTCGTTTTTGAGGTAGATTTAACTGAAGGACTCTCTTTTGCCTCTGCACCTTCCTTGGGCTGTTCTGTCGAAATAACAATTATTTTGGTCTCCTGGTTTTCACAAATGACAGAATTTACGATCCCGTTCTGATTCTCTGATTTTTTACAACACCACCTCTCATGTTCATTCAGGACGTCCTGACTACAAGCTTTGAAATCACAGTGCTGGCATGAAAAATGATTTCCTGAACTGTTGCATTGGTTGCCAGTGTTTGCTTTGTTAGACTCATGGTGTTTTAAACCAGCATCTCTAAGAGCAGTATCAACATCAAGGTCATGCACCTTGTTGAGATGTTCAAACAGGTAGACTTTGGATTTGAAGATGAGCATGCAGTGACTACAATGGAAAGCCTTGGTCGAGGATTCTTCAGCGACAGCCTGATTGTGAGTCATGTGGCCAGAGGTGGAAAAGTGCATTGAATCTGAGGAGGTGAGTAAAGGATTACATTGTATACTCAAAATAATTTGATGCGCTTCACTGAATCAACACTTGACGCTACCAGAAAAACTGACCATAGTAAATACCTTTTTGCATCTTGCATTCCTCTGAAACCCGGAGTCTTGTATAAAAAGACAGCAGTAACACACCTAGAGGATTGAAAGCAAACGTTATTACATTTCTCAGGGTTCACAAACAGCGCCTTATATCTGGTTTCTACCATACTTTCCAGCTGTTACAGCTGAGGGTTTCCACCGGGGTTTGAAAAATCAAACACTGACACCAAGAGATGAGCTGCTTCTTTCAAGCATGAAAGAAAAATCAACTGAACAGCTGCACAACAACGGTAGGAAAGACCAACCGAGGGGCTCAGTATTTAACTTTCAGTTAGTTAAGTTCATCAGGAAAGAGTCATAAAATGACACAACACAATCGAAAGAAAAAGTGGGCAAATAAAACTAAAGCTATAATACTCACCACCGCGCGCAGATTATCTACTACCATAGGGAGGAAAACAAAGGATGAGGTTTATAATACGATGTTTTGAATCGCTGTTGCTGGCAACATGAAGACACCACACGTTTCCGCCATTTTTCCCGCGAGTACAACTCACTGCTTCCTCTGCAGCAACAAGCCATCAATGGACTTCGACTACAACTTCACTTCCGTCGAGTCACTTAACCTTCAAAATAAAATTCAATAGACGTGCTCACAAATGAGGAGTTGGAACAAATTTAAATCAAATGTTTAACTGCTTAAACGATTGATACATGATCAAAATGGTTGCAGATTATCCTGGTGATCGACTGCTGATTAATCAGGTTACAATTTCAACTCAAATTATGAGATTGTTATCTCTGATATAGCCTATGCATGAAGTATAATTCTTCTGCAGTTGTTCACGTTGTATAATGCAAAATGCCAGTTTAGGGGGTATTGCCTACTTTCATTGTCCTATTTGTGCTAAGTGCAAATGTATGTTGACGTTTGTGAGCTCGTTGAAAATTGAACAAGGCATCCCAGGAAGTCGAGAGCCGGAAACTGAGATAGCTCGTCTTCAAAGTAAAGGTTGCGCATTTTGAACAAACGTGCTGGCTGCAGCGGTCGATTTAAGGAGAGCTAAGCTAAATAAATAAACAAACTGTCTGAATAATGAACATAATTCATAACTGTTATAGTTTTTTTACGCTAGCCCAATGAACACTGGGATTATTATAGGGTCTTGCAATTCATGTATGTAGCTATTCATCAATTTATTAATTTGATTATGGTTATTTAATCTGTTACTTTGGGTGAACATTAAAGGTTATATAGATATATATAAAGAGAAATGCCAGACACAGACACATCCTATTATATTCAAGCCTTATTTGGCATTTCATGGACATTCTTAGATATAACAAAAATAATTAAGAGCTACAATTAATTGAATTCAAACACAATCCTTTATTTGTCTATAAATAAACCAGGAGAAAGAGGGAAAAAGTTGTAAATTATTCTTATAACAAAGAAAAATAACCTCAAATGTAAATTTTTTTATAATTAAAAATAGAAGTACAGAGCTATTTTTGCTCCTATTTTTTCATCACAACGCAACTCTGTATAGCAGTATATTTAAAGTGAACTGTAAAATACAACAATTATGAAAAAAGAGGGAAAATGGTCTCTGTCAAACATCATTTCACAAATTATTCTTTGTGTCGGCGGTGGTATAATTTATTCTGTTTGGCTCAAATTACCCCCCCCCCCCCCCCAAGATCAGCTTCTGATGAGCAAAATATTACCATGAGAGTTTTTATAATCCCAAACAAAACAGCAACACTCCCATTTCAAAAAGGACAGAGGCAAAACCTCAGTGCATCTGAAGGCCAGTTTTTTACTTTGCTGTTGAAGGTGAAAATAGATGTTGGGTCTGTGCACATAAACCAGCCTCTCCACTTTGAGTTCTTCAAGGCTTTCTGCCCTTCTTGCGTAGTGACTGTCCTTGTCCAGAGAAGGCGATGAATCTGTTCATGGCGTCATCCTGAGAGGATTAAAAGAGATTTAAAATTAGTTGTAATTGGAAACCAACAACACGAGCCCTAAATAAATGGAAGAGATAAAAAGAATTCAATATAAATATGTAAATCACATAATAAAACTATGAAGTTCAAATGCAATAGGAAGGGATTGTACAGGACTACAGATTGTGAGGAACTGCAACATTCAAACATTTGACAATATCATTCACATTTCTTACATCATCTACAATTTTCCTGGGCAGAGGCTTCGAGTTTCTGATGAAGGTGATCCTGCCAACTTTGAATTCGTAGTTGGGAATGCCCCTGTGTGATGAAGAATTAGAATTGAAGATTAGGAATTTATTCTTAAAACAAACACTGATAGTATGGTTATTGTAGTATAGTAAAATAAAGATTGAACAGGTGCCACTAAGGGTCTCCACAAACTCTGACCATCTCATGAATTAATGTGTCACATTGTGCAATTTTGGCAAAGATAATATTTCAACACATCCTAGCAGTCAGACATTGTAAGCCAAGGTGAGATTATTGTTGCATTTTGCAATTGGTTTAATGGCCACACTACATATTCCATCTGCTAAAACCAAACTGACCATGTCATGTGACAGCAAAATAAGATGACATGGTGACACAAGTGAGCAACAAGCAGCAGAGTTTAATGCCTGGAGAAACCCAAAGATAGAAAATTAGAAGAGTGTGGACACAATCTGAGTTTGCAAATTGTCTGACATCAGATGCCTCATAAACATTGTGGCCTTTTGTTATTCCCTGCAATGATCAACACTACCACAGCAGTCACTCACATGGCATCAGCAGTCTGTAGCACCAGCAAGAGGGAGAATATGATACAAACTGCTCACTCGACTGCCAGAACTTTGCTAGCATCTACGCCAGTGTGCATGGACTGACCTCTGCTGTGCCTCACTGCATCACACTGAATGTGCCAGTTCAGCTCACCTAACTACACCCAGCCTATGGGTGATTTGATCCTATCCGTCATCTGTCTACTGTCTAATAAAGGCTTAAAAAGCTAAAACAAAAATCTTAGTGTGAGGCAGGAATGCATTATGTTGTAGATTTATCATGTTGAATAGTTAAACTATTGTGTTACAATATTTATTGTTAGGCCATTTCATGTCTACATGTAGACAATGCTGCATAATTTTTCACCTTTTAATGTCACTAGGGCCAAGAGGAGCTGGGCTGGGCTCAATCCCTTTTGTTTTACCATCCAAACGATTGCCAGACCCAGTGAAAGCCTGAGGATGAGAAACAGATTGGAAGTTACATTAACTTCAATTATCAGTAGTCATGAGGACAGTCGTTTGTCTGTAACCCACAGCAACATTTACTCACTCTGAATCCTGTGTCCATATCAGCGTAACTGCTGGGATCTCCTTCTTCCTCCTGTGAAGACATGAGTTTTATTTAATTGTTCAGAGCACAAGCTGTACAGATGCCTTTAGGGTTTGGTCCTTACTGTTGGTTCTTCCTGGTGGTGAGGTCGTCGCTCAGGCTCTTTGTAACCCAAAGGTGCATCAAAATCCACCTGAGAAACAGAGTCACAGCACAGTATTAAACACGTTGATTGAAACAGAAATAGAATAATTTACAGTGTCTGTAATAAAATAGAAGGTCATACATTCATGTCGCACTCGATGATGGATACTGCTTTATCTGGCTTGGTCTCCATGACTCGCAGCTCATATATCTGAAACAAACACACATATTCCATTTGCAGTGGTATTCAGTAAAAAGGAATACAGACAAAAACCATATTCACATATTACGTCAACAATAATTTGAATAAACCAAGTCACCTTTTCATTGTAGTTGATAGCTATGACGTCACCAGTCGTCAAGCAGGCAAAGTTTCTCAATGCATTCTCCAGTCTGTAATAAAGTGACAACTTAATTACTTTAGTTAAACACAAAATGTGAAAAAAGGGGAAATTTATTTTCCCTAACCGATATTTCTTACACTGCCTTTGGGTTCGTGATGTCAAGGAAGTCGGGACTCTGTGGCTGGAACTTTGAGTAAGTGGCCACCATGAGGTTAACGCTTTCCACTTGGACCAGACCGCCTTCCTCCAGCAGGAGATTCTGCATCATCTGCAGCAACGGGTATCAAATATCAGTGCTGCCTTAACAAGTGGCTTAAAAAGCATTTAATCAGCAAAGAGCATTTCAGACACAATAACAAACATATAGATTCTATCTCTGCATCTATAAAAATCCTAAAGACCACTTCCATCATTAAAGTTACTTTTATTAACTACATTTTCATTTTCCCAAATAGATTTTTATGCTGGTTCTTTTAGTTGTATTTGCATAAAATATCAATACAGTATAATTATCCGTCTTCAACATCCACTAGTGACAACAGACATTTCAATCTCTGCGACACCGGCATTTTACTTGTTACTGCTTCTCACCCAGTGTGGCAGATAACAGATTCCCTCGTCTGCCACAAACTCCAGAACACCACAGTGTGTCATTCTGTCTGAGTTCTTGTTGGTAAGCTTGAACAACATTGGATAGGTGATGTTAAGCCTGCCTGTAGAGGGGAAAGGTGGAGAAAGATAAGAAACACGGTGCATGCATCCTTACAGGCATTTTCAAATGAAGAGATGCTTTAACCTGTACTTACTGAGCTGGTCGAGAGCTGAAGGTGGCATTATAACTGAAAGGAAAACAAATGGTTATTTGAGACATAAACAACGTAAGTTCTCAAAAATAAAACCTTGAGGAGCCAATGTAGGAAACAAATGGTAAAATTAATGAATTCTTTTTTTTTTTTAAACTATGACTTCAAACAATATATCGAAAATTATTTGAGTAAAAATAAAGCTACATTTTATGTGACTTATGATACTACATATTTAATTTATTAGTCATAATAAAGCAAATATCATCACAAAAAGAAAAAAGAAAACTATTACTACTTTGTAAAAGTCTTACAAAGTCTATTGTCTTAAACTAAAAGCATTGCAGCTTTTAGCACTGTTTTAGCACAGGCATCTACATATTGGAAAGAACCGGAATCAAAAAACATCTGTTAGAGTTTCAGGGACAACAAAAAAAGATGGGTTCAAGAGGCTTTAAATGAGTCAACAGTGGAGAGAAGACTCCTGAATGCAGGGATGATTTGTGTTTCATATTTTTTCTGCATTGAGTATTTTAAACTTTAACACTTTCATAAACATTTTCTTGATTGAACTTACATGCTTCTACTTTAAGGAATTTTTTAAATGCAGGACTTTTACTTCTAATTGAGTATTTTTACAGGGTGGTATAAGTAGTTGTATTTAAATAAAGGGTCTCAATACTTCACACACCGCTGTGTGGGGATGCTCAATTTGAGAAACACTGCATCCAAACAGGAGTTATGAGCTACTTTGGCTGCTTTCTGCTGATTAGGTATAGTTAATGATTTAGGACTTACAGTATATTTCTTAGGGTTTGGCTTTTTGTTCAGAACAGACTGGGGACATGAAAGCAAATTTGCATTTCTTTGTTTATCACTCACTTTTGCCTCCTTTCTCAACGTCGGAGCGGTCGTTTGGTCCTGCCAGCATGGACACCGAATAGCAGCGGTACTGAGTGGAGAAGCGGTTCTGAAACCCCCGGGACATCGGGTGGTCGAACACCTGGAATGAAAACTGTGGAGGAAAAACCCCAAATCCTATTAATAACAAGAACATATTTCTGCTATTTTCCCGTGAGTGGGCAGGACTTAAATTTCATCATGACAGAGCATGTTTCTGTTGCTGCTGTCGTCGTGTTGTTGTTGTCGCCGCTCGACAGCTTAACTGCTCCAACGGTTTGTTTTGAAACTAATTCGTCCGCAGCCGTGAACAAAAGCAGAGTGCTACTCACCATGTCGACGGTTCGTGTCTTTGGTTGTCAAGCGACTCAAATTAAGTGTCTGTTTCTGTTTTCCAATATGAAACTATCACATATGAGCTGACAATTTCCACTGTTGACTTCCGCTTCTTCCGGAAGTGTACAAGCCGACGGAGGGATATGACGACACGTCTGACGCTGGCCAATCACAGCATCCTTTTGAAATAAGTCATTTTCGATTAAATGTTTCTTTAAATTTTGTAAATCCTGCATTTTTGAGATGATAAAACTACTTCGCCTTTAGTTTCCCATTACAATACCAAAGATTAACTAGCAAAGACACAATGTGCTAAAGGGGAAATTTCAACATAAAGTTTGAGGACGGGATAAGAGATATATTCTACATACAATACTGTGCAAACGTTTTAGGCACTCAAGATGTTTTGATTCTTATCTATCACACATTGCCATCAGGAAGTCGTCTGATTAGTCCCAAATTAACTCCGCAGCAGGACAACCCCATACATACAGCTGGTCTGGCCCACACAGATCCCTGATTTTAATATCATGGAGTCAGTCTGGGATTACATGAAGTGGCAGAAGACACTGAGACATCCTAAATTCACAAAAGTTGGAAATTCTCCACTTCTTGGTACAACCTATTGTTTAAAAAAAAAACTCCGCACAAGGGTACCCAGGACAATTGGTGGTGTTTTAAAAGCAAAGAGGTATTCTCACCACATACTGATTTAGTTTATTTCTGTTAACTGCACTTTGCATTAAGTTAATTGATAACTATTGAAAGCATCCCTCCTTTACTTGAAGTGTCTAAATTTTTTGCACAGTATGTGTATTTGTAACCCCTCTCTACAAGCTTGTAACACAGGCTTTCCTTTAAACAATTTATGTCTCCATCCACAAGATGAGATAACCCATCTGACATCACAAGGATTGTGTTCTCAAAGTTCACAAAGCTCCTCCAAAGCAAAGCAAGACATTTTACAAATGTTTTTCACAGGCTATTCCCAGGCTGAATGGTACACCTTTTGTGTAAAATCATTGCAGCTGCCCTTTAATATTTTTCAACCACAGTTTACATGAAGTATAAATAAATCACACCACAGCTGTACTCAGAGCCACCCAGTTTTAATAAGTCTTATGAAGACCAAGTCAGACATATAACTGACAGCAGCAGCACACTGATAACAAGTTAAAAGTCATTATAGAGCTCTAGTTGAAATATTGTATTCCAGACAAAACTGTACAAATCATTGATACGGTGTATATAAAATACAAAATGGTGAAAAGGCCATGTTGTGTGGTGATAGTTGCACTTCGAGAGATCATTTAAAAACATTAGCAGAGTCTGAAGAAGCTCCTCTTGAGTGAAGAAAGGGGTTGTGTCCATCTGCAGGTCAATGCAAGTCTCTGGTCACAAAAGTCCATAACATAATTTCTGCTTTTCAAATCAAGTCTTTATATAGGAGGCCAGCTTTTGGCAACTTCTTGATGCATGGATTCAGGAATCCACTGACAGTATGCAGACAGCAGAACTGTAGGAGGAGAAAGATACATGAGAAAACATGATTACATGACAACAAGTCTTATCAAATCAGACTCGCACAAGCGATACCAAGCACATTAAATCCTCACATTTATCTTCAGTCTTCCAGACGGAAAGCAGAGTTTCTCTGCAGTCAACTCTCTTTGACACCAGCGGTCCCAGCACAGCCTCCGTCCTGGGCTGCAGTCTACAACAGCAAAGACACAAGAGCAGAGGAAAAGTTCTTCCTTGAAACAAGTCAATCTATGACAAAAATGGTGAAATGCCACAAAGAGGGCAGAGGTGTGTGTGTGTGTGTGTGTGTGTGTGTGTGTGTGTGAGAGAGAGAGAGAGCCAACTTACTTTGCCCATGTTTTTATCATGATGGAGGGGTTTGAGAGAAGGTGACCAGTGTGTTTCTTTAGTTGAGGACAAACCTGCAAAGCAGACAACATTACTAAACAAGACCTGTCTGGTTTTGTCTGGTGCAGGATTTGATTTGGGATTTTTATGCTCTTTTTCCTATTTAGTGCATTTGTTTTTTTTTGCTGGGCACAGAGAACAATGCAGGTGGAACAACACGTTTCTTTAGACAAAAACTTTTCTGAAGACATGAAATGGTTAATATACTTAAGAATTTAAACTTCAATGTAATTTTTTGAATTCCCAATCATTTTTGGATTGATTTGATGATCATTTATGTCGTGTTTGGTTTTAATATCATTTTATTGAGTTGGGTGTAGTGAGGATAGTGTAACAGCATGGTGCAAGAACCCCCCCGCCTGTTCAATGGCCATGTCTGGTCTATGAATAAGAAACACAAGAACATTTGGGTGTGGAGCATAAGTGTAAATATTTGTTGATTATATCGTATATTTTAATATTTTACCAAGTTAAGAACAAGTAGTGATCTAAATAAACAATAAAGGGAGCGGGATCAATAGTTGGTAAGGCTACCAATACTTAAGAATATCAGAGTTATTTTGAGCTCTAGCAGTGTTCACGACTGTTTAGGATTGGACAGAATGGTAAGGTTCAAGTTTTCATGCCCAGCTGAAACTTAAGTGAAGACTTAAGAGAGATGGGGGACTTTCAGGTTTCACTGCAGTACCTGTCCTTCAAGAAAAAACTTGGCAAACAGTTTGTAGCGCTCCAGGCCGTCTGGATACTCCATCTCCACGGCTGGCAGCTGCCACCCCACACGGACTGCAGGAGAAGACACGGAAATGACTCAGAGGCGCCTGTCGGCACAAACACAGCTCTGGTGCTCAGCTGTAGAGAACTTACAGAAGGTGCTTGAACGGTGACATCTGACGGTGCCGGCGGTCGAGCAGAACCACGGTAACGGTGGGTCGAGAGGGGGGCCGAAATGACAGTACTGAGGCAGAAGCTGAGGGACCCACTCTGCTTCTACTGCTGATACACCTGACACAAACAGGGAGGAAGACATGTGAGGGTAAGTAAGCCCCTGTTTTCTCACATTTGACAGCTCGCTCTATGTCAGCGCAAAGAAGACACTGTGACACCAGTGACCTTACTGTCCTTTTGTCCATGATGATTTACCTCTCATGTACATCTTGGTGGTCTCCATGATCTCCTGGTAGACGATAAACTCTGGCAGCGTTTTAAACAGTGCAGACGTGGGATGAATGAACACCGGGTCGTCCATAAGAGCCGTCTGAGAACCACAACAGATAAAGGTGAGGAGGTGAAGGAGAGCGACAGCAAAGTTCATTCTTCTAAAAAGCAATTACAGTCCTCAGTGCAACTTGCCTTGTATCCATTCTTCCATTTTGGGTCCAGTATATCTTCCGCCTGCACACGGCGAGCAAGATGGTCTCCAAGTCCAGTCAAAACAATCTGCCGCAAGCAAACCACCTGGTGCTCTGTCGGTGGAGTCATCTTGGGATCTACAAATACTCCCACCTCTGGACACACTGCATTCACTGGGAGGAGAGAACACAAATGATTTTCGGTTGCGTTTCTGCAGCAGATGTGTGTTAGGTTTTCTGTGTTTCTTGCATGTGAGTACCTGCGTTGGTAAGTTGTCCTCTGAGCCTCCTGATCTCGACCATGGCTTTATACCGGAGGCCGTTCTCCTCACAAAACTTGGGAGTACAGCCAGCAAATTCACAAGCACCAACTGCACCTGCAGTCACATGTATCCAGAAATAAATCAAATGTGATCATAGACTTTTATGTGCCTCAATCAATCATTCCTCAACCAAGTCTCAGTTAACTTGTTTAAACCATGAGCCTCCTGAACTCTCACCATGAAATCTTTATTCATGCTGAAACCTAGAGGAAGATTTTGACTCTGAAGTCGCATCGTGGGACCTTTAAAGTCAATATACAGTTCAATACAGTTCAGTCAAATCTGAACAAATGTAAGCTTACCCAGCATGACCATGATGTCCCCCAGTAGGAGTGAGGCTCCTTGCCCAGCCCACAACCTCCTCATTTGGGTCAGCCGAGCTCGACGCTGGGTGAGCTTGGCGCTCTCATCTTCATTACCTGCAGGTCTGAGGAGAGAAAAAGATGTGTGTGAAATATAAAAACATAGCTAACTTACAGCTTCACTGTTGTATGTCTGTCCACATATAATAAAAGCATTACACATGAACGACGCAGCAGTTTGGTGATGTCATTGCGTTGCAGGTTTGACGCAGTTATTGCAAGCAAAGGTTATACGACCAAATGGTATATGTTGTTTATCTTAAATTACTTTAAGACAATGCTATGTCTAGGTATTTTACATCTATGTCTATATGTAGCTTAATACCAAGAAATAAAAGTTGAAATTCTGAACTCTTGTCTCATATTTGTCTTTTGATCTTAAACCTAAATGTCCAGTAGTTTCAGAGGGTGAGTGACAACAGGGAAGGTCAAAGAGTAGCCTACCTGTCTGATTTGTTGAACTTGGACAGGTGATCCATATGCAAAATTAAGGGAACTAAACAAATTAACTTCCTTTTTTGTGTCTTGATCTAAGGTTGAACCAACAGCAGTAAAAAGTTTATAGCTCTAATGCAGAAGACCCAACACAGAACTCTCTCCACCGCCTTTCACAGTTTAATATTAGTTAATCTCTCCTTTTCCTCAGATAGTATGTCTTTACCTCAACGTGGACAACCAGGAAAATAGGACAACCAACTTTATCAAGATTCGGACTTGGGCTTTGAAAAAAAGAGGTGAGCTTTTTCAGACCTTTCCAGCAGAATAAGAGTTCTGAATTTCTGCACTTAACATGGGAACACATGTTGAATCGTGTCTCATCAGGTGCATCGTGAATGCCTAGTTGGAAACCTGCTTAAAGTTAGTAGCTTTAGTAGTTTTTTTTAAGAGTGAGAGAAGTACTTTTATATTTTTCGGAGTAAATGTTATTTTAAAAATAAATTATGTTTTATTCTACATATTGTAAACAGTCTGACACAAATGACAAACACTTTTTAAAAAAATGACCAAGTGCAAAGAAAGGGTTTCATGCAATTATCTGAACAGCATTTTTGACATGCGCAACATTGCTGGACATATATTAGTACAATACGTAACACTAATCTGACGTAACCGCGCACGGGAAGTATTGTACGATGGCGAGCTCTGATGAAACCCATGTAAGTTTTCACATTTTAGGCTGAAATGAAAGAAACCTGTCCAAGAGCTTGGTAAAGTATATTGAAGTGCTGCAGTTTTGGAGGTTTGTATTTGGACCTAGGTTGACTTGCTGAATTGACTGAATCACTCTAGTTTGCTCGCTCCCAGCCGTGACTGCGTGACTTTGAGCCCATGCGCCATCATGGCAAAACGTGGTCCTAGAGACTCCGACTGTAGCTGGAACTACCACAGTGGCACGTTTGAGGACTTTGGCAGGAGCGTATATGTCTGTTGGTCTCAGCAATAGCATCACAAGATACAGTCCCAAAATGTTACAGGTGCAGTTAGGTTAAGATCAAAATGAAGCAGAGTATGGAGATTTGTGCAGTCTGACCCCTGAGCACCGAACGCTCATGTAATAATGTAGTAATGACTACTGAGTATTGTTGTTGAGTATTGTTAGCATATAGTAGAGTGATTTAAGCTCACTGCAGTTAAAGTGGTACAGTTTAGTATTTGTAACAGGGCCAAAGAAATGATACACTTGATTTTCATAAAACATTTTTGATTACATTGCATATTTCTATTCAATGTGTGGACAATCCTGTTGGATGTCCTGGTGTAATCGTCTATGACGATGAAACATTTCCCATTTCTTTCCAACAGGTGAGGTCACTTCCAGCTATTTTAAAGTAAACATTAAAATGAACAAAGGATCTGGTCTAATGCAATGGACACATTTTTATGTCGTTTATCTTGTGTGTTTTTGCCCTCTGCTTGGCCAGGATACCACACAGGGGACTGCCTGCAGCGATGGAGAAGGCCCTCACAGGTTAATGTGTCTTATTGTCAGGTGCACTACACTTTGCATATACAATATGTGAATTTAATTTCTTACTTATTTTGTTTTACCGTTACTGTTTTACTGTAGTTCTGTGAGAGTTTTCCAATGGCCCAGTAATGAAGCTAAAGAGGACATTACTCTGTCGAGGGATTCTCCAGAGACCAACAGGGATTCAAACTGCTGGTAAATAAAATTAAATCTAAACTTTGATTTTGTTGCTCACCTTGGTGAAAACGGATTACTCTTTATATTCACTTATAAACTTTTTTAGAAGAAATACAAATGAAGCTCCTCTAGTCTTCTTCTTTTAGTGTTGTGATAGCATGATATTTGCTGTAAAACAAATGATTCATTATCTAGAAACCATGTAAATGAACCATGAACCATGTAAACCCTGTAAATGAAAGATTTGTTGAAGTGTTATAATCTGGTAGTTGATGGTAATTATTTGTGCTGAATGATTGAGCTGGTTTGGAAACTTCTTGAGCAAATACGTTGATGTTCTCTGTGCTCAACGTCAAGATGATTTCCAAGGGAGGCTAAAGCTGATAAACACTTCCACTAATACTTCTTGGCTACACACCTTACGTTCGCCTTTTACTCACTACCAACAATTGAATCATCTTTTTGTGTCCCCTTCAGCTATTTTGTGCTCTAACTTCATGTTTTGTTTGTTCGGTACTACTTGCAGATTTTTCAAATTTTCTTCATTTTCTGATGTTTTGACTTTCGGCTTGTGCTTTCTTAAGCTGCAGTGTGCAGTAATGTGGCGGCACCTGACTCAACCACTGAGGAAGACGTCCCCTCGGAGAGAAGACCAGCAGGAATGAGAGAACCCACACTCTGGCTACGTATTGCAGTACTATCACAGGCTGCTGATTAATGATGCATTGAAGCCAATATCTCATTAATAACCACTGTCAATACAATAATTAGTAATGGTTGTGTAATACATGTGGATTTGCGACAGTTACACCTTCTAAAAACTGTAAAATATGAATAGATTTACAGACTTTACCATTATGACCTTCTCTTGCACAAAGACGTAAAATACTTAAGAGACTCTGTGCCTGTGACCAAAGGGTGCTGTACATTTTAGTGCTCTTGCAATGTCCATTGTGGTGTTAATTAGTAGTTTCAGTTGTTTAGTTTTAAAACACCACCAGATAGATGGTTTAGACTTACTGTAATTTTGTTATGCGTGGTTCACCATTTTGGCAGTTTGTTATCATTAAAAGCAAGAGCCATGAAAGCCATGTCGGCCTTGTTTTTACTGTGCGCATAATTCTAGAAAGTAAATCTTTTTTGTGACTCTGTCCTGAAATAAAAGGGAAATGACACTTTGTAAATATAGGAATATTATATTATGTAAAATGAAGCAAATGTAAGTTTGCCAAGAGAGATTTTATCCAGAGGGATTTTCTGCCACAGATTAAATTAAACAGGTTGTTTAACTTAAATAACTGAGAGAGGCTTTAGGTGGTTAATCCACTGATCAACCGAAAAGGAAAAACGTAAGATTACAAAAAAAGTAGATTCAGCTTCAAGGTCAGAAAACAATAGTATCTTTTTTCATTAGATTAGATTCATTAGACCATCACATTTCCTTGTACAGGGACAATATTTCTTTCTTTACCAAAAATCCCTCTAGATCATTCTCACATCTCCGGATACAAAATTAACAGTGAAAAATCAGCATTAATGCCACTGGGTGAATTAAGTGGGCAGATGCCTTCCTTTAGTATTCCAGTTGTTTTAAATACTTGCCTATCAATCTTTCCCTTGATACATTAAACACAACTATAATGAAGTCTTAAAAGACTCGGAGAATTAAAGAGATGGGGTACATTCCTTATCTACTCCCTTTAGTCCAGACCTTCAGTTATTATTATATCAGTTCAATGATACCTCTAGCTCCACCAGGTGGCCACTGGAAGAATTTGTTATCAGCACTTTTATATGGAAAAAGGTAAAAATCCATAACCAAAGCTTCTACCTTGCAAAGACATGACACTCTGTTTTGCTCTGCGCTCACTTCCTACCTGGTTGAATCCAGAACCTCGTGTGTCATGGCGCCCCATTGAAGAACAATTAAATGTTTATCTAAAAACACATATCATTAGAGAAAACATGCGTCTTCACCTGTCAAGGTCTTCGAAGATCTCACGGACTGTCATGGCTGCTACCACTGCAATGACGTACGGCAGGCAATCCTGCTGCCTCCCGAGCGCTAACATTTTAGCATAACGTGGTGCCACGGGGAAAGAAGCCATTGCTCTGCCAAGGGGGGTGATGGGACAGCTCAGCCTCGCTCGCTCCATCTCTTTTACCCTAATAATAAAAGAAAATCCTCTAATTACAACACAGTCAAAATTCTAAATGAAAATATAAAAGGCTGATTAGGTGACAGGATTTAAGGAAGGGGCCATGAAGGTTGGCACTGGAACATCTGACTTCCCTGTGTAATAAAAAATAACCTAATAACACCCATTTCTGTTATTCTCATTGGTCTGACGAATTGTCAATCAAAATCTTAACGAGTTCTACAAATTCCTGAGTTCTACAATTAAATTTAATATTCTCTCAAATAACTTCAAATTAGAATACACCTTTGTTTCATGATATGACTTTGCTTCTCTGTAAGAACCTGATAAATATCCCTCAACATTCTTGTTTTAATTAATAGGAATGTAATCCAAGAAAAAAGCCAGAGACTGTTGTCAAGGCAGGAAACAAACAGAAGAGCCAGCGACAGACAGTTACCTTCCAGTGCGAGGCGGCTCTTTCAGCGCTCCCAGCGAGACTAATAACTGCTCTGCTGCAACAAGAGCCTCGGCAGAGGGAGACGTGGGGAAGGGAAAATTGACCACCTGCACAAAAAGAAAATATGAAGCCGTTTATATTCATACAGCAGCATTTCACTCAGAAACCTGCTGTTGTTCCCTTTTTACTGACCTTATCTATGTTGAGATCCTTCATCTGTAAAACCAGGTCTTCCACAGGCCTGCGAGTGATCTCTGCCTCAGAGAACAAGCTGAAGTCTCCAAACACGGCAGACGAGTACAACCTGCAGAAGCACAAAGACAAACACTTGTGAATATCTTCCCCAAGTGAAGAAAACATCTGTGTGGTCACTCTGTTATGCAGTTTTAAAGTCCCGACCTGTAGCAGTGTCCCGGCTCTGTGCGTCCCGCTCTACCCGCCCTCTGATTGGCGGAGGCCTGTGAGGTCCATGTGACTTTAAAAGATGACACTCCGGTCACTCGGTCGTAGAAACGTTTCTTAACTCGACCGCAGTCAACCACGTACTTGATGCCGGGGATGGTCAGAGACGTCTCGGCCACGTTGGTGGCCACGACACACAGACGAGTGCCAGGAGGAGGAGGCCTGAACACCTGCAGGCAAGAAGCACACACACGTTATCAGACTCTCCTGTGGGTTTCCACATTTTGTTCACTCTTTATAAATATACTTTAATGCTAAAATACAATCCTATTTCCATCCGTTTTAGTGCCGACATGTTAATCTTACCTTGGCCTGCTGCTCTGGGGCCAACAAAGAGTAGAGCGGGAGGACATACAGAGGAATGGATGGGTCCGCCTTCTCCTCTAAAAGATGAAACACAGCACAGCAGAATTTGTAAGGACACTTAAGTGAAATACATATAACTGGATTTGAGGAATCTGGAGCAGCTTGCCTTCATTGCTGGGATCGTCTCCGATATCTAGGTCAGAGCCTTCATCCTCCTCGTCTCCGATCCCCGCCTCCCTGTCCTCGTCACCTTCATCCACCGGCAGGGCGGAGTAGTTATCCAAGTCGATCCTGGGCAGAGACTGGAGACAGAAATAACACTCTTAAAATATGTACACAAGAAATAAGTGTCAAAGATGTAAGCAGCTTTAAGGACCCATCAAAAGGGTATTTTAAGCTAGAGAGGCTTTTAGGGGCATTTCACAAAAAGTAGACTCACGACAGTCTTCTTCTGTTTGGCCTTTTTAAACTTCCTCATCGCCTCTGAGGTGTCTGCTTCTTCGTCTTCACCTGGACACAAAAAAAAAAGTAAATATACAAAACCTCTGCCCAGAATTACGTCAGAGTGTGAGGGGACAAAACAGGTGTGTGTTACACTCACCGGTGGTTGTGTTACTCTTCCTGAAGGGGAAAGCTTTCCTCAGTCTTCTGCACAGACTGTGAACCTCTGCCTGACCGGTCAGAAACACCAAGATACCACCTGAGGGGCACAGACATGGTATGAGGGGAGTAGTGAGTGTGTGTGAAAGTTAAATTAAACTACACTGATACATATAAATGTTTAACAATTTGTAATTCTTCATGCATCCCACTGCAAAATGTCAACAAACACATCTATTCTTTCTTTATAGGTCTATTTAGTTTTGTAGTAAATAAACGTTAATGCTGAAAACTACTAAATCTGTTAGATGTGACCGTCTGTTTGGGCACCTGGAGGCAGCATCCGGTGGATCTTGCAGGTCTTGTGAAAAGCCTCTCCGGTGTAATCCTCCAGCGGGGTGCGTTTGTTGAAATGGATAGTGACCGGGAACTGGCGGGCGTCCACCTTGATGACGGGTGGAGGAATCCGGAACAGCTTCTGGTTGTCTGTGAAGTCTTCAACCCGCAGAGTAGCCGACATGACCAGCAGCTTCATGGGCATGCCTTTCTGCAGAGAGATGGCGGACATGCCGATGTGAAACAACAGGTTAATCCAACAGGAAGATGCTGATGGAAAGAAAACCCCCTGCAAGTCTTTAAGGTTCGGACTTTTCACACCACAAACAGCAGCTGCGTCTCTCACCTTGTTTCTGAGCGGGACGATACGAGACAGCAGTCCGATGAGGATGTCGGTGTACACACTCCTCTCGTGGGCTTCATCTATGATTATCACACTGTATCTCTGGAGCAGGAAATCCTAAGAGAAAAGACAGACACGATATCGAAGCAGTTAAAAGACTCATACAGATTCAATGTACTGTGTATTATAAACAAGTCTATTATTAGTAATAATAGTAAATAATAGTAATAACTTAGTAAAACTAACTTGATCTTTCACACGATGCTTCAAACATTAAAATGGGTTCAGTATGAAATATAAATGTGGTTTCCCTTAAAACTACATGAACGCAGCAGGGACATGTGTCTTCATTCTTTTTTCATCATTTATGAGATGATAATAAAGAAGAGCACTGTAAGGAATCAATGTTTTTCATTCTGTCAAATGTCAAATGTAAAAAAAAAAGTCATGTTTTTCATGTCTATTTTCATTTCTCTCTGTAGAGAAATGCAGGAAAACAGTATTTAATTCTGATTTTCCGTCATGTTTACAGTATTTTATTTAAATAACTCAGTGCAGAGTAAAGACGGTACCTTCTGGATCTCCTTCAGTAAAACACCATCTGTCATGAACTTGATTTTGGTCTCGTCGGTCACATTCCCTTCGTATCGGATCTGGTAAGACACCACCCTGGGCACAGGATTGACCATAGATACATATTTAAAAAATGTAAGCAATATTTCCGTTTCCAAGTCTGTCACAAAGAGGCTTCGTACATGAATAGTCTGTATATTATATCAAAGAATATATATTTTTGTTACCGTGTGGACAGGTTCATCTCTTTGGCCACCCTGTGAGACATGCTGACAGCTGCTACTCGTCTCGGCTCTGTGATGCCAATAATCCCACTGCCACTGCAGAAAGAAGCAGAACTGTAACCACATGCAATCACACATAACATGAATGTTTATCCACATAAAAGCCTTTTATTCTCTGTAAAAAATCCAGTGAGGCATTTAAGGACTGCCCAACAGAGAGGATAAACTACCTGGCGTAGCCGGCTTCATACAGGAACTGAGGAACTTGAGTGGTCTTTCCACTTCCTGTCTCTCCGCAGATGACGACACAGGGGTTTTCTCTCACTGCCTCCATGATGACCTGCTCCTCCGCCAGCACGGGCAGCTTCAGACGAGCGTCCTACAGCAACAGAATGAAATACACTTGAATCAATCAATCACAAACAAAAAAACACTTGAGACTCTCGACAAACATGCGGTGAGCACAGACCTGTATTTCTGGTAATCTGTCAACAGGGATGAAGATCGCCGGCTGCGACGGCTTCTTGTCTTGAACTTTCTGCTGATCTAAAACCTTCTTCTCACTCTGTCCATCTTGTTTTGTTTTCCGTTGTTCTTCCTTCACTCCCTGTTTGTCCTCTGTCTCCTGAGTGGGAGAGGTGGTTTCCTTAACTTCATCCATCTCTGTGGTTTGATTCACTTCTTCATCCTCCTCCTCCTCATCATCATCATCAGAGGAAGTGTCCAGGTCACTACTTTCTTCTGCCTTTTGTTCTTCTTCATCTTCCTCTTCTTCTCTCCATTTTCTTTTCCTGTTCGCTCCACTGACGCTGCTGATCTTTGGACCCGAGTCTCCGTCTTTTGTTTCATCCAACGTCCTGAAAATGACCCAAAAATATTAAACCACTGATTCCACCTTCACCACATCCTCCTCCTCCACGTCTTGGCTAATACAGTGTATTTGTGCACTCACTGTTTAGTCTGGTAAAGTTTGTCTCCAGTTCCCAGTTTGGACGTGGTGTACAGCAGCTTCAGTTCAGAGTCTGGAAGCTGCACCTCGGCCAGTTTGGTCAGGATGTCTGCTCTCTGCACAGGACAGACAGACACATCGGTGGGTTGTGATCTAGTTCTTTATATCAAATTTGACTAAAGTCTTGTTGGCAGACTCACTTAAATTGTATGTTTAATATATCTGATAATCTTACGCAGAATGAGTTACAGTGAATAACCGAGTAAAGATAAAACTGTTCAACTGGTTCGTTTCAGCACAACTAGAAACATTATTGTGGTTATAACTGTTGATATATACTTGATAAAAGTTGCGTTCCCCTTGCTAAAAAGACTGTTTGTAAAACCTGGTTAGAGAAATTACTTTCTTCTTAAAGCTGCACGGTTTTTGTCTGAACCTGCAGCATCAACCTGTCGCTCACCTGAGCTTTCTTCTCCTTGCGCTCCAGCACTTTCTGCAGCTCTTTCCTCTGCTTCTTGGTGAGGGGCTTTTTGGTGGAAACCGGTGTCACTGAGGTTTTCGACTTCTTGGCTTTGTTGGCTGGGAGGACCAAAGCGTTGCTCTCATCTACACCTTTTAGCCTGGCTCCACCTGATGAAAACACAGCATACAGTGACTGACAACACTGAAGTTAAAGGGAAACTTAAATGACACTTTTTGCATCACTTTCTGGTGTGAAAGGCTACTACACATCAATGTCAAAGCTTTAACTCTGTTTAAACCTACTTTCAGACTTGTGAACTGTCATCTTTATACAGGCAATAAGGCCAATTTCACTGTTTGCTCTTTCCAGACAACAATAAACCATGTCTAATTTAAAAAAAAAAAAAAAAAACTAGTCCAATGTAGTTAGACCAGGACACCCTTTTGTGTTTCCACAAATAAAATAAAGGCTTCACAAATCAGAAACTGTATTTTCAACACGCTAAGCTGGTCCAGATTGTAGAAGTCCAAGTGTAGGTGTTTTTGATCTGGACCCAGTCTGATGTGGCCTAGGTGTGAAAAAAGCAGTGAAATTGCAATTTTTTCCCAAATAAACTAAAAGTTTCACAAATCGGAAAGTTTCAAACAGGCTCAGGGCTTTACCTTCGGATGTCTAACACACGTCCACAACAATAAGTGGTGGTCGTAAGAATCGGAGCAGTTTCTGGATAAAGTCTCACCCTGCAGTTCCACCACAACCTCCGTCTTCTCTCCATCTGCTGGTTGTTGAGGGCCGCTCTGCTGTCTCCCCTTCCAGTTGTGCTTCTTCCTAAGTTTTCCCATTTTAAACTGACGTCTAGTAGAAACATGAGAACTTATAATGTTAAACATCACGAAAAAAACTGACACCATGCCAGAGCCACAACGAGCTAACTAGCTAAAATCACCTGAAGCATCGCGGTGTTTGACGTCATTTACGCAACCGAATAAATCTTTATGAATATTGAAAAATACAAACCTTTTTTATTTCAGCGGGTCAAACAGCAATAGACATTTAAACACGTTTGAAATTTCAGCTCTGCACTGACATCACGTGTAAACATAGTCCATCAGGGAAAACTGTCCGTAGCTGAAACCAGGTCTTCGAAGAAAGGTTCCGCTGTTGAAAACAACAATATAGGCTATCAAGAGTAAAAGATCCATTAATTAATATTTCCATTTAAAATAAATTTGAGAAAAAAAGGGCATTTAATTTTCCAATTAAACGTCTTTATTAATGCAATCCATAATCCAATAAAATTGATTAAGAGAGTATATTAACAAAGAAATATGCAGTATTGCCATGCACTGTGAATACATTTTGATTAAAACTTTCACATTTGTTTTGTGTCTAAAAGATCAGAATGCGGTTCCGTAATGAAGATGAAAATATATATTTTTTTTTTTGCATAATTAACAAATTACACAATATATGAATAGAAAATGCCAAATAACTTGAAATAAATGAAAAAATATAATGCCATTAGAAAAACATATAAAATTGCCAGCTATTACACAGATATAACATTTTTTTAAGTATTTCAAACATAACAATTTCTCATTCACGCTTCAGTTAAGATTAGACTCACATCCACAAAAAAAAACATGTCAAAGTGCTGATTATGTACAGGAAACGTGTTACTTGTTACGTCTATGATCATTTATCAGCTTTTCAACCACATGGGCCTTTGAAGAAGGAAAGCTGGAATTTGATATTTTAGCCACATGGGTTTTGGTCAAGGTAGAAAGGGCCTGTGTGGTTTCTTCCTGTAATCATTATGTGGCATGATTATGTGGTATATTTGACATGTGAACAAAAATAAATTAATTGGGAATGAGTGAAATGAGTACAAGTGTGTGGACTTTACTGTCCATATGTACATGACTAAGTTGATCTATTCTGTGCACAGAATAAACATGCAATACCAATATTATCATCTGAAATAAGGTTATGATTCAGGCCCATTGGAACAAGCATATATGTTGGCTGGTAAATAACAAGGCCACCACAGGTCCCTGACAAGTTTATTTCTGTAAATTACACTTCATAAGCCTGCAATGTTCCCAACTTTTTATTAACCAAACTAAAGGGATCCTGATCCTTACTATCTTCTCTAATGTTTTAAATGAATACATCACAGGAAACAGAGGAAGAGGGCTTCCTGTTTTCAGAGATAAAAAAATGTTGTCGCTGAAAAAAGGATGGAAGCTGTCAAACACAGAAAAGAGAGAAATTTTAATTTGCTCTTTGTGCACAACTGCAAAACAGCATAGACAGCATTTCCACACTTTTTTGCATTTTACAGCGCCTCTCCTTTTCTCTGGATGAAATGAGCATTGTCCAACAGATATAGAAATTCTTACTTTGAAAGGACAATATCAGTATTAGCCTCAAAACTCTACAGTGCTGAGTGCTGACTGTTTTTATTTGTTATTTTTATTCAATCTCTTCTCCAGTGGTATATAAGTGACATACATGAGTTAGAAATTAAAGGAAGGAGGTGGTGATCTGGTGATGTCGCGAGTGATTCACATTATTTAACAAACCACTCCACTTATGTCCTGTTAGGAAGTATCTGCATTTGTTATGTTTCCCTACTTATTCATTGTGGTTTTTCCTGTGTCATCTGCTTGTGCATAAAAAATTAACTTTGAAATTATATTCTGAAACACAAAAACAATGTAATCTGATTGACATTTTCTCTGTGTGCAGATGATAAAAAGCTCTTTTTCTTCTTTTTGTCTAATAGTCATTTTCCATCTCACATGTTATTGTCCTTTAAAGGTACATACTCCTCCTCCCTCAGACTCTCCCCGGCTGTGAAGCTCTCCTCTGTGGTTCTCCTCGCCTCCTTGGACAGCCTCTCGAACCTCTTCAGGAACACGATGAGAACCACCAGCAGAGCCACCTGCACCAACACGAACACAAACAGACACACCTGCGAGGCCAAAGCCAGGTCACAGTACCAGTAGTGGCAGGACTCCAGGATCTCCTCCTCGGTTAAGTACATCACCAGCCGCCCTCTCAATGCGGGAGGAGAGCTGCAGTTGACTTTCAATGTGACGGTGGCGTGGTGATGCAGCAGCCAGGCTCGCAGGTAGAGGACGCCACAGTCACACACCCAGGGGTTACCATGAAGGGAGACAGAGCGGAGGGAGGTCAGATCATCCAGGAGCCCCTTAGGGAGGGTGGTCAGCAGGTTGTTGTGGAGACGGAGCTCGGTGGTCCCAGCAGGGAAACTGGTGGGCAGCGAGGAGGAGGTGAAAGACTTGCTGCTGCAGTCCACGTGACTGCCATCACAGGAGCAAAGGTGGGGGCACGCTGATGACCTTTGACCTCCAAACAGGAGGAGCATACACAGGAGCAGAAGTCCCTTCATGTTTACCAATCTCTGGAGAGAGAGGAGGACAGGAGAGGAGATTCATCCAAGTCACCTCTGATTAGTTGCATTGTGTGTGAGCAGCCATTTTTTATGTCTTGAAGGTTGAAATATTTGGCAGATACCATTTGAGGGTGTAGGCACAGGAACATTACAACTTCTCCCACATCTAGTGTCTGGCTATTCACTGCAGAGTATCAACTCAAGGCTTCGACAAAAAGACCATTCAGCCGTTACTGGAAGGAATATGCAAACGTAACCTAACATTAACGTTTGTAAAAACATAAACCCTTAAATGATAACTGCCATGCAAGTCAATAAATATAGCAAAGTGTATTAATGGACATGCGTTCTCTGTTTGGATCTAAAATTATGTGAAAATAGAAATTAATACAATCCAACAAGAGTCCTGCAGTAATAAGATGACTGTAGTGTTACAATTCAAAGACTGTTAGAGTGTGCAGATTATTGGGAAATTATTCTGGTCACTCTATGTACATTGAGTACATTGAACTACTGAATTTACTAAAACTAGTTTATAGTTAGTTTATAGTATCACTTTAGTACCACAAGTTTAGAATCAAACACTTTCATAAAACATAGTATTATTACAGCATTATGGGTTCATATAACAACAAAAAACAAACAAAAAAAGCACAAATTGTCCATTTTACAACACATATTCTTTTCTCTGTTTTGTTAGTCCAGTGCATTGACAGTAAAAACCCTTCTGCTTCCCTTCATGCCCACAATTTTGTGATGTCAGTACCTTGAGGTCAGACCATGCAGTCTACCGCTTTCTAATTGCCAGGATATTTTGAGAGCAAGAACGTAGGTCAAAGGTCATCCTGTTTTAGTGTATAATAATAAAATAATATGATGAAAGCTACAGAACAGAGGAGTCTTGACAAGGTCAGAGGAGAGGGACTTACCTTCAGTGCTGAGTGTGTCTTCAAGAGAGGACTGCGTTTCTTACTGTCGCTCTGAGAGATAATGTGTGTACCTCCAGCTGGCACTCACTGATAAAGAAGTTCTGTCAAATATGAATACACACAGATGCCTGTGCACACGCATGTACAGTACACGCACAAGGATATGGAAAGTGCCTCAGTAACTTAAATTCATGGGTCCTTAATTTCCTAATAATTTGCTAGAACATTTGATAGGAAAGAAAAATTTAATTTGGTACCAAATAAAGGTAAAACAGAGACAAAACTCCCAGTTAATTGCTAATGTATATAATGAATGGTTTAGTCAGCAGGTCAAGGAAACATGCAATTAAATGTGAAATTTGTCTTTCGACAAGCACACAGTTCAACATATATAAAAGAACGAAGTTTCCAATAATAAATGATTAAATGATTGAATATTAACTTGGGTTTAAATGGAGCAGTTATTTCAAAAATCATTTCTATTTTACCTATAATAAGTACAAAATGACATAGTTATTTTCAAGAGACTTTTACCAGGAGAAATTACAGACCTGCAGAATAACAACAAATTATAACAACACAAGTACATTTACTCAAGTATAGAATAATATTATTGGATTATAGTTATTGATACATTCATGTTTAAAGATCTGGATAATATTAACCTGCTTAACCTATAACAGTACATCATAAGTTATTTGTTGATTATGCTTTGCATTAATAATCTAAATCAAAGTAACTAGTCATCAAATAAATATAGCAGAGTGAAAAGTACAATACTGGCCTCTGAACTGTGGAGTGGAAATTAAATGTAGCAAAAAACGGAAATATTCAAGTAAAGTACAAGTACTACAAAATTGTACTTGAGTACAGTACTTGAGTAAATGCACTTTGATACTTTCCACCACTGTTCATATGAATGTTATTTCTGCTTGTATCTGCATTGACTGGCAGGGAGAAGATGCATTGTGCAGTGCAGAGGAAAAATGTCTGCAGGAGATAAACATGAATCAGCAGATAATGTTCGTGCAGAGGCTCCAGCTCTGAGCTCTGCTGTTCAGACTCTGATATCCGGAAGTGACAGAACATGTCATGCTGCGCTCACTGGAACTTAATGTTCGACACCATAAAGTTCAGAGAGACAATAGATAGGCAGTGAAACCAGACTGACGAGAAACAAGGGTTTATTTGTCACACCTTTATATAAATTGGGCACAGGCTGAGCTCACAGCCTTCAGGCAAAATATGTACTGTTCCTCAGCATCAGCAGAGTCTACACACACGCACACGCACACGCACGCACACGCACACACACTCTCACACACTCTCACATACACACACACGCGCGCACACACACACACACACACACACGCACGCACGCACGCACGCGCGCTCAAGCTACACAGACTCACAAACAGGACACACATCTTCACTGGCATAACTTACTTCCAAGGAGAGGGGGATTTAAAACAGAAGCAGAAACACAGCATTTACTCCTCATTATTGATCTATTTTTACCATCTCATAGTGGCAACAAAGCATACTGTAGGTCATGACGCATTTTAATACAAGCACAGGGCATCGGCTATAAAGCAGTAAAAATAGGCCGACAGCAGTTAGCGGATATGAGTAATGGCAGCATGCTTGCGCATGCACCAACCCTCTCATTATGTCAAAGGCTCTCCATTCACAGTTAGCCACTGGCAATAAGTGCATTTTCAGCTCAGCCAGCACATATAAAATTGCTGGAAGAGGATAGTTTGACTTGCCATATGTAAAAAAATGTTACATGAAGGTATTTATGAGGATCAGAGAGCAAACAAACAAGAGCAAAAGTTGGGTTTTAATAAAAAAAAAAAGTCACTGTGGTAGCTTTGTCAAACAAATGGGACTTTTATGGACGGATACCTGGTGATATCAAAGGGAATTTTATGTAATACACACACTCGCACACCCAAAGACACACACACACAAAAACATAATAAAAAACAATATCCATGTTCAAACCTAAACATCACCAAGAACCTAAATCTCTTTACAAAACATCTCATAGCACACATGTTCATACCCTGACGGAATATCCAAAAAGTCTAGCATTGCATTTATAAATTAGATACACTGAGTAATTTAAATTACGCATTAATATTATATATGTTAAGACTGTTAAACCACAGCAGGGGGGGCTCAAAGTGGGCAAACGGATAGTTTCAGAGAAAAAAAACCCTCTGACAAAACAACCTTCCAGGCAGACGAACTATACAAAGCACCAAACTGAAGATAAATGTACAGCCAGAGTTGCCACTAACACATGATATCCATCGTTCAATGGCTGAAGGTCTCACTGTCGTTCAGGGGAGAAACAGCAGGTGGCGCCGGAGCTCTGCTCTGCTCCGGGAGACGTCACTGGTCTTTCTCGTGCATCTGCTGCTGCATCTTATTCAGCATCTCCTGCATCCTCTTCAGCTGCAGGCGGAGACGAACGTTAGGAGGGTTAAACTCATGCATGTACATCATGACTGGTTTTAAGAGTTAACAGCGTTTCAACATGAAGACACAAATGAAGCGTTCAGACGTTATGAGGTAGTTCTTTACACATCAGGAGATATTTCATGCTTCATGCCATTATTTAAGAAGAAGAAACGTATTTTATCTTTTTAAAGCTCTCTTAGATCTTTCATATTTGCACTGGTACTATGTCTGTTGTTGTTGTTTGTTGAGTTAAAGGAAAAGATCAACATATTGGGAGATAATGCATATTGCATTACTTCATGCACCTGCAACCTTGTGGCTCTTGTGTCTAGTGAAAAATGGATGTCAGTTCTGCAGCACGTATTCTTAAAGGCCTCTTTCTACATTCTCTTTGTACAGCTACAAAGGTTTGAAACATCTCAACCTCCCTTCTGCTAAAACCACAAATGAATGTTTTTGTATATAACATGTTAGTTAGTGAACATTAAAGGTGCTGGTGGGCAGATCTATCAGCTTTAGACAGACCCAGACTTGCTGTTTCCCCCTTGTTCCAGCATTTATGCTAAGCTAAACTAAACAGCTCCTGACACCAGCTTCAATACTTAAACACACAGACATGAGTTCAAACTACATGAAAAGTGGTGAATGAATTCAATGCAATCATTCCTCTGTACAGTCAGCAGCCAACTGTGCAGTTACTGAGACAGGGAGGTACAACCTCTGAGGCTCATAAGGGAGTTTTTCACCTGATAACAGACACTCCCCGTTTCTGTGCACAAGCCCAAAAATAACACAGTCCTAACCCTGTTCTCCTCTGAGAGGACATGCTTTAGGTTTTTTGTGGAAAACACTTTGGAGCCGCACACACAAGTCTGAACCAATTCTGTGGCCACCGCTGCTGCAGTTATATGAAGATCCCAAAATGCTTTGCACAGATAGGCTCAGGAGAACTAGAGATTTCAAACAAGGCATAATTTGACTGAGACCAAAACACACCTGAAGTCGCACCACGAAGGCCTAAGTGGGTGGGACAATGTGTTTCAACAGGTGAAAGGTGCAGGGATTGAAGCACAGACTAATCCTTATTACGTGTCAGCGGTATCAGAGGCAAGACACATTCACAAAAACAACAGTTCCATCCTCTAAAAAAACTGTGTCATACCTCCTCGTCTTTCATTTTGATTAGTTTCTCCGTGTCCACATCTGGAGTGGACAGCGGCAGGATGGGGATGGGACTCTCCATCCGGTTGTCCTGAGCCAGTTTACTGAGAGAAGAGGAAGAAGAAGAAGAAGATGAAAAGAGGGGGGGGGGGGGGGAAAAACAGACAAATCTGTATTGAAATCTGTATATGTCAGCAGTTATGTTTACAAAACATTTCAGCCTCGCACCCATTTTATTTCTCAGACATACCTGGTCATCTCCTGTATGCACTGCGCTCTGTAGTTTTCATAGTGGACGTCGCAGGTGACGTCTTTCAGGTCGTGCATGTGTGACCGAATCAGCATGTTCCTCAATTTCACAAAGTCACAGTGCGACTGGTTCTCCACTGAGCAAAGAAACACGTATATGTGTAAGTTGTGACATTTCAAACGGTGTCTGATTTGCACTCAGGCCGATGAGAGCTGCAAAGACAGACGACACATGAACATACCTTCAACAATCCCCCAGGGGTACAGTCTTCCTCTCACTCTCTGCCCTCGAGCCTCCACCACTGTATTACTGCCAATCACAGCGAACGGGGTGCACTCCTGCACAGAGACATGAGGGCGGATTTATTTTTAACACTTATCTACCCGGAGAAAGCTGAGTGAGCAAGCTGTGCCCTGATACACATTCACAAACGGACAACGAGCAGCTCAAGAGAAGCGTGACTGTAATTGTTGAGACACGTAAAACACTGTTTGTTGTTTTTTTTCTCAGTACTGATTTTCCCAGCGGATCAGTGGATTCACAAGCATGAACATCATTTATCGCCTGTGAGCTGCTGCTGCTATGCTTCAATTTAAGAGCGCACAACTGTTATCCATGTTCTCTTAACCTATGTTCTCCAGCCATGTAAGTAAATCTAGTTTTATGAGCCCAGGTTTTGAGATCTCTGAGATTTCTGCATCCGACTCAATACACTGAAGGAAAATATAATTTGTTAAACAAAGCAGTGAATAAATTAACTCAACTCCTCTTTCCAGACATAGTGCCCCAGTGAAGGCCTCTTCAGTCAGCTTCAAACAATGTGTCTGTCAGATTGACTAACAGCGTGTGAAACTTCAGCACCGTCAACAGCAGTGTTGACATTATTTTTATTTTAATATCCAAAATAGATAATCCAACGATCATGTCCGCTTCAAGCAGCGTTTGCCATGGTTTGAACTCAAGGTCCCTATTTATGTTCTTCACAAAACTACCTTCCATCACACAGCAGAGACTTTTCTGAAGTCTTCACTGTTCTGCTCGTTTGTTCAATAAACACAGAATAAGAAATAAAAGGGACACAGAACTCTGTTGACGGCTGGACTCTTTGCCCCGTCTTTGTCTGAGGTCATTCAGTACACATGTAAACACAATGGTATGACATGGGTGATTTGAAACATACTGAAGCCTTTATTCTGGATAATCCACAGACCTCGTTTTCACAACAACTGCTTTCCACCAAAGGTTAAATCCCTGTGAAAGTGGCTCACAGTGAAGCCTGTGGATTATCCAGTGCAATGGGGACAAAGACATGTTTCTGTTTCTCACATGTCTGGAGCAAAAAACAAAACTCTGTCCACCTTCACTGTACCGAGGGGAGGTATAATATTTACATCTTAAAATCTCAGCACAACAAATCTGCATTTAGCACTAGTAGTAACTGAGGAAACTCAAATGTAAGTGAGCTTTCCATCTCATCTCCTGGTCTTCCTTAAAAGTTTGACACTGTTTGATGTTATGATGTTTCACACCCTGCTGAGGAAGACCATGGGTTGAAAGTCCTGGGCAAAGACATTAAGGAGACCCTAAGTTAAGATTGTTTTCAAGAATGAACAAATTTTTGGTGCGGTCACATCCCATATCTCCCACAACCATGTTACTGTTATTTGACTAAAAAGGCAATTAAAAAATCAAATTTTCATTGAGACAAATATCAGTAAATCAAGCTGACGGCAATGTTAGGTCATATCATTCTAAATCTAAATGTTTATTCCATTAATAATAATGACAATAATAATATCTTTTTAGTAGCGCAAATAAAAAACAAAATCATGTTACAGGATGCTACAACAGGGCAGCAAAATAAAATGAAACCCATAAGATAAAGAGCCTATTGTTAACCAATTTCAAATTCACAATCTGCAGTCAAAGGTACAGTCACTTCCTGTCACAGTGAATCAGTCAATTATCATAACGGGTGTCTGAAGGTCCAAACTCACCTTCAGCTCTTTGTCCAGTTGTTTAAACTCTTCATCCTCATCAGAGTCACATTCAGGGAACTGGTAGACTTTGATCCCAAACTTGTCTATTTCCTCTCGTATCTAGACACAAACATTCACACACATACACACACACACACACACACACACACACACACACACAAAGACAAAGCAGAGGAAGTGTTACAGTGATCCGACTACACACAGCAAACATCTTGAATTCACTGTGGAGCTCCAGGTCTGGGACTCACTCGGTCTTTGAGCTTCTTTATCTCGTTGGGCGTGAGGCAGTCAGCTTTTGCAATAAGTGGAATTATGTTCACTTTTTCGTGCAGAGCCTTCATGAATTCGACATCCACCGGACGCAGCCTGTGGAGAAAAAAAAGCCAGAGTGAGCAGGAGAGTAAAGTTATGTACGGACTCCAAATCAAAGCAGTTTTCATTTTTCACTCCATGAGGAAAATCTGCAGTAAAAGGTGAACTGTTTCCCTGCATCTGTCATCACTGTCAGGATGTGCTATTCCACCTAGTAACCGACTTCAGACTCTGTGTGTGGGTGTGTGTGTGTGTGCGTGTGTGTGTGTGTGTGTGTGTGTGTGTGTGTGTTATTACCCGTGGCCAAATGGAGGGATGAAGTAGAGGCAGCAGTGCACTCTGTTGTCCTGGATGTTCTTTCTATTCAGCCCACTCTCATCCCTGAAGTATTGCTCAAACTGCTGATCTATGTAGTCTGTGATTGGCTTCCAGCTAGAACACACACAGAAACATGCACGCAGACACACACAGACACACACACACACACACACACACACACACACACACACACACACACACACACACACACACACTACATCAGCAGCTCCTCCAGGCACTGTGAATTCACGCGAGCAAACCGCACCAGGCACAAAGGCACAAGAGCAGCAGGTCTTCCAGCTCACCACTCGTTGTTGTTGACGGCGTCTCCGAACCCCGGAGTGTCTACGATGGTCAGCTTGAGCTTGACTCCTTTCTCCTCGATGTCTACGGTGTGTTTGATGATCTCCACTGTCTGGTTGATACGCTCTGAAGAGCATTGACACAGAGAAGGAGTAAGAAAGTTAGTGACAGAGAGAAAATGAGGTGAAACAGCTGAAACAGCAGGTCAGGGATAATGTCCAACAAGCCAGTGAACGGTGCAAAATGAGCCCTGATGGAGTCATTCAGGGTTTTTGACTGCTTTTCTCTCCCTTAAGCAAGAGTGGCATGATTTATGGACATTCTTCAACTTATTACAAAGCTGCTTGACAAAAGGATACGCCTCTTGATATTCTATATTTTTGTTACTGTAAACATGAAAAGACCAAAGTCAACAATGCTTCTCAATCCTTTCTAATTTCTGCTCTTGTCTGTCGCTCTCGTCTGTCGCTCTCAGCCCCTTACTGAAGGTACAACAGGTCACGACAAGACTACAAATAACAGGTCATGAATATATACTTTAATGTAAAAAACAAAAATCTAAAACAGCTGGTCACTGTATTTGGTACTGTATTACTGTTTTTAGCAGACACTACTCAAACAGGACTAAACAGGGCACTTGACAGACTATTTTCAGTGATGGATTAATACATGTTTGGTGCTTCCCAGGAAGTTGCACAGCTGTTCATACGTTCAAACTTATCCTTGTTATATCATGTTTATACTTAACTAAATTAAAAAAGGTTGCACCACAGAAACGAGCTACAGCGTAGAGATTTACACTGTGTAAGTGTGAGGTGTAACTGCTGCGTTGCTAACCGAACCAACTGATAAAAACCAGCGTTAGCTTGCTAATATGTTAGCCATTTAGTAAAAAAAAGTTAAGATAATATCAAATAAATCTGACCAACTGGGAAAATCTGACATTACATCTCGCTGGGAAAACACAATACACTTCAAATAACAAAACCATTTGCAAGAATGGTTCGACTGAATGACTGAGTAACTCTGAATACAAGCATACTTGAAAGTCATACCTACAGTCACAGGATTGGCCACCGATTTTTCCTTGCAACAGGTTTACACGTCTCTAAAATCTCTATTAGCTTTAGCTATTCGTTTTTAGGGAATAACTGGTCTGAAATTAGTGTGTAGTCAATAAGAAGTTAGCAGTGACTTTACACACAAACTTGGCTAGTCGAGCTACTGAGTATTAACAGCAGCAGGTTGGTGTGTATGAGATTGACTCAGAATAAACTACAGAGCTCATGTTCATAATCTCACCCCAGTGTGTTTTTAATAATTTATAGATAACAATGGAGCCCATATGGCACAAGAATAACTCATTAGCAGGATCAGTTCATTGTTCATGTTGGTCTTTTCTTAGGATTTACTGCACTAACAATAAGACAAATATCAAATATCCGCAGACTTACAGTATCTTATTCTGAGCAAAAGTCTGAAACGAAACTAGATTTCATCACCGCAGCTACGTGACCTGATTAAATATACAGTAAGGGTCTGTGTTACATAAATACCAGACCTCAGAGGGCTTTTGACAGAGCAGTGCATTCAGCATGACTGATACAGAGAGATGATACATAGCATGAAGACTCACCCTCAGCGTTCAGTAACTTTCTGTCTTTGTAGAGGTCTGTGAGGAACAGGCTGTTGACCAGGGTGGATTTACCCATACCGGACTCTCCTGCAACACAGATAGACCGATAATTATAATGTGTTGTGAATATCTAACAACATGAATGACATAATCCAGCTGCCAGTTTTTTACGTAGACCTAGCTAAAGCTAACCTTATAGCCCTGCAACAAATCCATCAGATTGTGTTGAAACTGTTTCAGAGAGGTGTTGATTCAACTTTATGGTCATTTCAGAGGCTGCAGCTTCTGCTGCTGTTGCATTATATTGTTTCTAATATTTTGTCCGCCACATTCATTTCAATGAAGGTGGGAATAATATTAGAAACGCCCCTCCAGAGCGACCATAACGTTAAATCAGTAGCAGTTTTAACAAAGGTTTTCTGTCATGTTTGCACATTCATTGCAGCTACAAACTGACCTGCCACCATCAGTGTAAAGTCGAAGCCTTTCTTCACAGACTTCCTGTGGACCTGGTTGGGCAGAGTGGCAAAACCCACATATTGTTTCTCCTGGGACAGAAAAAAGAAGAAAGAGATTAAAGCTTTGTGGAAGAAAGTGACACTGATGCAACTGATGTACTTGATATTGGACAGTTATAAACAGAGAATAATTGGCAGCTATTTCGATAATTGCTTAACTTTTTCAACCATTTTTCATGCAAACATATGATCTATTTACAGTTCCTCATTCGGGAATATTTGCTGCTTTTTATGCTCATACTTTTGTACATTTCCTTGAGTAAATTACTGAATGCAGGATTTCTACTTGTAGCTGAGTATTTCTACACTGCGATATTATGAAAGTAAAGTAAAGTACTTCTTCCACCACTGCATGCAGCACATGCTCACATTTGAGAAACTACAGAATATTTGGCACTCTTCCTCGAAAATGATTTCAACAATTAATTGATTATAAAGAAAAAAAGTTACTAATTAATTCAACTAATTGGATAATCGACAAATTGTTTCAGCTCTACTGTACAGCATCAAAAGACAGCAGCCTAAAAACAGAAGCCAAATAATCAAATAACTGTAATAGGGCTCTGAAGACGAAATGGATCTGGCAGCGACTGATGCTATAAAATTACCACAACAGACAGACTGGAGCTATAATACAGAAAATCTACAACTGCATGGAAAAACACGTGCGCAGCATTCCTCTCTGAGCAGCTGAGAATAACCAGCGTCTCAGATTTTCCAGTAAATCTCTCCGAGAAACACACAAAGAGAACCACAGGATACCAGTCTCTCACTGTGTCGGACAGTAGCTCTCAGTCAGGCAGGTTTTCTCTGCTGCATCTGGCAGAACGTCATCTTTACCCTACAGTACTACGTGCTGACATGTGTAGATATAAATACACACTCGAGGCCCGCAGAGAGCATTCACACACACAGACAGAAGCTGCATTCAACAGACCTGAAAAGCTCTTTTTCAACTCTGCAAAGACACAAGTCAAACACGCAGTCAGCGTCCTTATACGCTGTCATAACTTGTCACAGGCATTTCCGACAGCCCCCCCCCCCCGGGTGAGGATCGTATTTATAAAAACACACAAACACTCACACACTCGCACAAAAAAACCACAGGTGGTGCAATCAGTGCATGGCAGACATACTTGCCAAACAGCCAAAGCAGTGAGAGAGAGGAAAGCTGCATATAAATCAATGAGTAATCATAAAAAAACTTGGAGGAAAGACAAATCATCTCAACAGTAAATCCGTCACTATGAAGAACTATCGCAACAGCAAACTGAGCTCAAACACCTCCACAGAAAGGCAGAGATAACACCAAAAAGATGCTGGCAGTGAGTCTACAGGTGTGAGGGCTTCTTGTTTATGCATTTCTGAACTAATCCTGAACTCTGTGTCTACATTTTTCAATTGTATTTTTTAAAATTCCCTGATATTCTTCCCCTCTCTTTGGTCTGCACAGATTTCTTCCCATAAATCCAACTCTTTACCTTCTGTCTAGCCGTTCTCACTCGTGGGCACAGCAGCCGTTCCACCAGTTTTTCTTGCAGCATGATGGCATCCATCCTAAACCAATCCGACACTGACGCACCAAAATAGCCACGAGTCTCAGAAAGTTAAAAAACAGCCTGGCAGAGAACTGGATACAGCAAACTAGAAGACTCAAGACCTTGATAAACTTGTCTCTCGCTCTCTCTCCTTTCTCAAATTGTCTCTGTAACACCTCTTTCCTGTTTGTGCTCTTTAAATATGTGGCCTTTGTTCCTCCTACTTTCTTTCCCCTGATTCCTTTTCCTCTCTTACTCCCTGCCCCTCTTTCTGTCTGTATTTCTTTCTTTCCGCTGCCCTACGGCAATCCGACTCTCCCTGTTCAGACAGGTACGGAGGAATTCTCACTGAGCAGGAGGGAAATGGAGAGAGAGGGAGTAAGAGAGAGGTGGCAATTTGGGGGAGGAAACAAGCCAGGGATGGAAGAAGTGAAAGTCTAAAAGAAACTCATTCATTCAGCTTGTACCCCCCCCTCCCCACTCCAGCTCCGACAGTTGAAAAATAAAACTCTGTGCTGAGAGCAATGACCACCAGAGAGAGAGGGAACAGACGGATGGACAGGTAGTGTAGATGCTGTGTTGATCTCAGTGTTAAAAGATATGACACAATAAAGAACTTGTCTGAACTTGACTATGACAAAAGTTGCAGACGAAACAACAGATTAAGACACAAACGCTACAAGTACAGGCCTGTGGAGTGAGATTATCAGATTATTGAGTAAATTAATTTGTCAATCCAGATGTTTAGTGAGTGTGTGTGTGTGTGCGCGCGCGCGCGCTGAACTGAACAGAGGTGGCTCAGCATCAAGCAAAGAGAAACCAAGGGTGCTGGAATTTTTTTCATTTCCATTTTTTAAATATTTATTTAATATTTGTATTCATGTTTCACCAAATATATATATATATAAAAAATGAGGTGACAGTCAAAACATACCTGAGTAAAAGAAAAGTCCCAATAAAACCATGTAAAAGTAAAAATCCTGCTGTCAGACTCCTACAGAAGTATCAACGGCAAAATGTACTTCAATCAAAGTGACTCAAGGTAAAAGTACTCTCTGCAAAAAGAATCCCCTGTGACTGATATTATCACCTGATTAGATCGCTCATACTGATGCATCAACAGTAGCATTTTATTGCTTTAGCTGCTGGAAGTGTAGGTCTTTTTTAACTTCTTTATATAAAGTTAAACAGTCTAATCTGTTTCTAATCCAGGGGACAGGCCCCTCCAAGGGTTAGTGAGATGATTAATGGGGAGAGAGAAGAAGAAAAACAAATTGTACTTTGGTCGAATCTACGTCTTTTTGTGAAGTATTATATATAATCTGACCTCTTCATTTATTTAAACTGTTACTTAAATGAAACCATCTGAAAGTTTAGAGGGGAAATGTCTCTTTGGTGGAGCTGTTTACTTTTACATTTGAAACATGAAAAGGGGCCGCGAGTACTTTTGCACTTTTGTAAAGAGTCACACGCCGAAAAGGTTGGAAGCCACCGGTTCAATCATTAACAAAGTGTTGTATTTTAAAAGCTCATCATGTCTATTTTTAATAAAAGTATAATGTAGTGTATAATGGAAACACTCAACTACAGTATAAGTACATGTAAACTTTTTAAGTATAGAGCAAATGACATTTTGTGTTACATCTTTAAATGTAGGAAAAAGCAGAAATAAATAAATGTTGAAATAATTAAACTGAAAACACAGTTAAATTAGTCCACAGCAATCAGAAAATCTCTGTGTTCTCTACTAATGTCAGAAAAGTATAAGAATAGAAACAAACAAATAGCAAAAATAAGAAAAAATAAGTATCAACTGTCAAAAGAAATGACGGAAAGTTTTGCCCCTGTAACCCAAACTAAAAGACATGCTGGTAGCACACTGATTTTATTTTGAAGCTGATGTTTATCTACAAATCGACTCAACAACACAGCTTAAAACTGCTGTTTTCTAATTTTCTTGGACATGAATTAATTATAATAAAAGTAATATAGAAATAGAAATATATTTTCTGTGCAGACCTGAGTGTGGTATCAATCATGTCATTTAATTCTCTGCAAGAAAGTGAACAAACATGTTTCCCAAAACTATTCCTTTAATATCGATGTTCACACAATTCACATATTTCATGATACCTCACTCGATCAATCAATTTGTTTTGTTAGGTTGTTAAAATAAAATCTTGTAGCTGATATCCATAGTGTCACTTTTAACCGAAGGGGTGCCTTGGTTTTAAAAATGTTTACGAAGCGCTTGTCTAGACTGTAATGAAAAGGATGTAAAGGAAATCAGTCACCATGTCGTCTCCTCTGGTTACTCCAACAGTGTGTGTGTGTGTGTGTGTGTGTGTGTGTGTGTGTGTGTGTGTGTGTGTGTGTGTGTGTGTGTGTGTGTGTGTATATAGAGGTGAACGAGGTATATTTCATAGCAGAGGTTGGACTCGATTGCTTCCAGATGTGACGGCGATGTGTGTGTGTGTATGTGTGGGTGTGTCCGACTCACACGTGATGTGGGCAGCAGAGCTTAAATGCTCTTTGAAATAAAAGAAGCTGAATGTTTTTTTTTTTCCTCCTCTTTTCTCTCCCAAACTAGGCACACCCCGTGCTGATGCCACGTACAGGATGTGACAGTCCCACTCCACACCACAGGAGGGAGACAGAGGACTCGGCTCAGGATAAAAAGTTTCTGGTTTGGGATTTCTGATGTCTCTTGAAGGGAAGAAACAATCCTGGTTTTCTCAGCCACAGTGGTGCTGATGCTAGAAGAGTTTATTTCATTGTAGAGGGACATGAAAGAGTGTGTAAGTGTTTGTGGAGGGGGTGGGAGGGTCGATCTGAATAGAAGAAAGGAACAGATGTCTTGAAATGGTATTACAATAGCCCCCTGGCTAAACCCCCCACCTTCAGTCTTTGTCAGTGGCCAGCTGTCTCTTTTTCCCATATATACAAACACACACACACACACACACACACACACACACACACACACACACACACACACACACACACACACACACACACACACACACACACACACACACACACACACACACACACACACACACACTTTTACTTCTACTTTAACATCTCCTTCCTCTTAGAGCTTAGAACTTGCAGGAGACGGTCAAAGTTCCCCAGATGTGAGTGAGTGTAAATTATATTAAAGTCAGACTCATCACCGCTGCTGTAAAGTGACTACGCTGGCAAAGTTGTAACTTGGTCTCACCTCTCTGGCTCTTCCCAGATGGTCAGATAGAGAGAGATGGAGGGTATGTAGGGCCGTAGCGCAGCAGGTGCAGAGACATTAAGGACGAACCATGAGTCACGACTAATGGCAAGGATCAGGACCAGCTAGATGTGGAGAATATGACGTGTGAGGGCAACTTAAAAATCATCTTGGAGCTCAGTTCTTCTCTTTGGCTTTTACATGATCATATAACTTCATGTTTTCCGGTTTGCTCACTTCGTGTCCATGTTTTTATATTTCTTTTTTCTATTTTCTCCTCTTCTCTAATTGTTTAGTCTATAAATTGTCAGAAAACTGTGACGGAAAACAGAAACTGTGGCTGAGATGAAGTCTTCAAATGTATTGTTTGGCCAAACTCAGATATGAGGATTTTATGATTTGCTTTGTCATATACTGAGAAATGTTGGTCAGATAATACAAGACCTTTGAAGACATCACATTGGCCTCTGGGAAATTTTTAACAATTCAATTAATTGCATCCCTAATTTTCGGTGACAAAAAAATCCTCACAGTTTAGAAGCACAAACCAAAACTTAATTGGCATTTTTAATCATTAAGTAAATTGTTACTGATCATCAACTTTCTCTCGATCAACTATAAACAAACTGTACTGTACTACTTCTACAGATCAACTCTGCACCAGCTGCTGATGCCCACTGCTGTTAATGTGGACAACAGCATGTTTGAAAAGATGTGGAAATTGTGCAGGATGCGCATGTGAACTCAATGTGGTCTCTGACTTTGTGCTTCAGTAATGTGTTGCTCTTCTAACAACAAGTAGAAGAAGCGACTTCTTCTCTGTCATTCTTCACTATGACTCTGTGTGTGTGTGTTTGTTTGTTTGTCAGTCAGTGTGTTGGACAGTGGTGCAGAGGCAGAGGTCCAGAGATCAGCCACTCAATCAGCAGGCAGCGCTCAGCTTCTTCCTCTCAGTTCATACAAAGATGTAGACTTAAAGGAAGCGACTCTCAAAAGCCCACAGCAGTCCGCTCCACTGCCAGGGTACACACACACACACAAACACACAATACAGTTACACACACATACAGGACATAATCCAAATGAGCCTGTTCCAGCAGCGTACCCGTCACTCCCCACTGCCGAGGAGTTTCAAGTGATAAGACACCACAGCACAGACACTCGCCGTTTTCAGACTATCACAGCTAAACACACTGGGTTAAGATTTCTGTTCAAACTACAGGATCACCTCAGACAGGATCACTGCTTAAGGTTGTTTATACAAGATAATGTATGTATAGTATCCATGGTGACGTGTCCTAATGTGTGCAGGTGAACTATCTTCCTCTAGTAGAAATAACATTAAAAGGTCAGCGTTAGCACTAAAAAGTAGCGTAATAGTCGCAGAAGGACGTGTTTCATTCCTTATAAATTCAACTTTTCCTCTTAGCAAGGAAGAAGGTGTTATTTCAAGTTAAAATCTCACTTTAAAGATTTCATATGCAATTCTTGGCCTCCTAAAAGGAACAGATTAAAAAAATGATATAAAACCTCTATAAGTGAACATGTAAGTGAATTACTGTAGGTCTACTACCATGCTGGTGACTGTGGGGATGTGCTTTGAGCTAAATACTCAAGCTAACATACTCATACAAATACAAACACGAGTCACCGATGACCAGTCACTATACAAATTACATTTCGATACAACTAAACTGCAAAAGCAAAATTGTTTCCTGGGAAACAGAATTGCAACTGGATCAAGATTTTCTATTAATGGATATAGAAAATATTGTTCATTTCTCTATCTGGCAAGTTGCAAATACGCTGATATTGACCATATCAGTAAAACGTTCACAGACAACTATTTGATTCCCTTGCAGTACAACATCTATTTGTAGTGAGTACAGCATTATTAGGCTACACTTTTTTTATGGGCACTGACGTCACTTGGTTACAGGAAAGATTGTTTGGTTTAATAAAGAAAAACCTCACAGTGACGCCAGATACAACATATCTATTTACATTTACCCGAAACCACAATCTTTTCAGTAACCTGCTGCTTCTGTTGTTGAAACCTAACCACGGACAGGACTCTGAATGCGTAACCCAGTCTCTGGTGTGACAGTTGTGTGCTTTGTACAGAAGAAAATATGTTACAGGATTACGTTTTTCTCCGAAATGTATTTGCTGTTGCAGGTCACTTGTAAAGAAATGTTTTTTCTAGGAGACAGGGTTGAATGTTTACCATTTTCACCATCTTAGTTTAGTCAGAATGCGGAAAAGTTTCAGCAAAAAGTTACCGAACTGGAAGTTAATACAAATCACCCTGAGGGGAACATGTGCGAGTTACTGTCCACCCTACCTCAGAACAGAGCGGACTGGTCATGATCTTGAAGATCAGTCATCAAATGGTCAAATCGTGGTAATAACTGGTCTTAAAATCATGTGGTGTGTCCCCAGCGTAAGTCAGCCAGGCGGCCTGCGATCAAGCATTAAAGAGCGGTGACCTTTACTGATGACTTCTCTGCATCTCCCAGCCGTCCAGCTGACACTTTCACACCATTAACCCTGAATGCTTCCTCTAAGTTGTTGCCTGCCGACCAGCAAGTGAGGCAAGAGAGGGTAAGAGGGAGAGATAAGGGGGTGATTGGAGGGGTGAGGGTGAATGGGACAGAAGGAGAGGGGTATAAAAACAACATAAGTGGACCCTGAGCCCCTGGCCTCCCCCCTCCTCTTGTGTTTTCTCTCCTGGGAGATGCAAAGGCCTGTGTGCACTCGGTTCTTAAACATGCTAATCTGACAGCATGTAATTGCTCAGGCAACAATAAAATTGCTTCACTGAAGAACACTTGGCTATCGGAGGCCAGTTTTAGCGTCCGCCTATTCAGTGACAATGGACACTTGTGAGAGCATGGCTATAACCTTGAATGGTATCCATGAACAATTAGGAGGAGTATTGAGTCAGCTAAATGTTGTCAGGACAGGAGGTAAAAGAAAGTGTTTAGGAAGGATGGAAGTTAAAGGAATCCCACAAACAAGTAGTATAAGCTCCATATATCTTACTCCTCTGTGCCACAGAGCTGCGCAATCATCCAGAAACACATCACTCAACTAGACTACGTTGCAGTGATGACATGTTTTTCCTTGAACATGAGCACCGTAGATTGTTTTATAATTAGTGGCTAAAGGCTGACTCAGCAGCTAAACAGTAATACTGTCCTTGAATATTTGTTAGTTTGTGTGTTAGTGTTTAGTACTAGTGTATATTATTTGCCTCATGGCTCTTTTATTTATACGTGGAAACAGCAGTTAGCAAAACAATCGGAACTCAAGGTCCACTTACTGGCTTTTTTTGTCAACACAAATTTCAAGCATGAACGAGAAGAAGTCCGGAGGGTGCTCAAAATCAAGGAACATTTTAGAAATCCGTTCCATCAAAACTGCACAAACTCAATCTGCTGAAGACCATGTGATGCCGTCGAAAGCCCCACAACAAGCTAGTAAGAGGACTTTGAGTTGTTTTCTTTTGTCAACTGCTTCCAAGGCCAAGAACAAACTTCCAATCTCAATAATACAGAATAACACCAACCTTATGCTTCAATAAGAATTAAATGAAAGGTTCAGTGTTCTCTAGGAAAAAAAAATCTTTGTATGCAATTAATAAAAGAGTAATTCAGATTTTTTGCACTTAATTTCACTGAGAACGGTTATGAAATAATTTTAATTCTCTTCATTTGTTTCATTGGATTACTGCTCAGACTCCCAAGTTCTTTGGAAACAGCAAAGAACTTGTAATCCCAAACATATCAAGGTTAACCAAGTACTTAAAAAGGTTTTTTCAAGGAATCACACTATCTGGGTCAGCCTCCAGTCACTCCACAAAAGCTTTTTGAAAACGCAGAGCCGAGACATGATGAGCACTGCACTGTTATGTATGAAACCCAGGATGTACATGAGAGAAGAAAAGGAGTTGAGTTGCTTCAGGTACAAGGCAACTACACACAGAGAGCGAGAGAGAGAGAGAGAGAGAGAGAGAGAGAGACACTCTCTCTCTACTGGATAACTGGCATTTCTTGCATGTTTGCAGCATGACTAAATCAAAGTATGTGCGTATGAACACACTGCAGGGAAGAAACTGCTCAAACACCTGAACAAGAACAAAGATACCAACTGTCACAGAGGAAAAACACTCACACACACACACACTCAAATATGACAGAGGGGGCCTTATCCTATATGTTTTTAAGGGTTCACAGTGTTTTTATTGGATTATTGTGTGTCATATGTTATGTTAACAGGCAGAAGGATTACACAGAGCGGTCTAATATAGGGCTGTATATTTAGTGTCTTTTGATTCTTGCATCTCACGTGTGCGATTCTGCTGTAAAAAGTTTCATCTACCTGTCTAACAAGTTTGTTGTTTCTTATTCCTCATTTTGATTTCTGTCTTTCCTCCCTTCTCCAGATATTTCCTCTTTCATTTAGATGATAAAATGTTCAAAGGCTCTCATAAAGCAGAACAGGGATAAGAGGGCATAAAGACACAATAAGGCCAAATAAAGTTGAAATTTCAATTATTTTTATTTGTATACTATTTCTATTGGCCTATACTCTTATTTTATGCCACTGAAGACTCATTTGTTGCTTTTCTTCTGCTTTACTAAACCCCAATGGTTTATGAATCATGTCCTGCATCAAAACTAATACAAAACTTGTTAATAAAAAGTGAGATATTTATTTATTCATCCAAGCAGTGACCTGCTGGTTGTTCAGTCGACACAAACTGATGCTGTAAAGTGTTTAAACCAAACAGACTTTACTTTACATCTGGGTAAAGGGTGGGTCGACTGTGTACAAAATGAGGAATAATTAGATTATTAAAAAAAAGTGTTGGATTTTTAAATATTTCATTCTGTAAACAAAACATAGCTTCAGTGAAGAGTTTGAACAAGCTGACACTAAAACTGTGACAGTGTCTGAAAATGTGGAATAACATAATTTTGCAACCATAAAGCAACTTAAAAGAAGCACCAACACTCTGGTGACTGGAACCTGCTTTTGGCTGCAGCTTTAAAATGAAAAAATGTCAGGGGGCTCAAATCCCCAGTTTCAATACCCCCCCCCCCCCCCCCCCCGAGACGCGCCTACTCCTGCTCTGCATCTGGTCCTCACTGGGAGCCGGTGACAGTCCCATCTGTGGCAGCGAGAGTGTGTTTAAAGACCAAGAGGGAGAGTAAAGGGAGGGTCTGAAGTGAAGTGACACATGTGCTCGGACGCAAATGCATCTGACTCAACATCTGTTGTTCTTTGCTGAAGGGGGAGAAATCGGTGTGTAATGTGTCGATGACCTGTTTCATCTTGACATTCGTGGCATCTCAAGACAGAGATGACAACAAGGTGTGATAATGTTTCCACAAGATGACCTGCAAACTGGCACCACTTTCTAATAATGCACGCTTTATTCGAAAGAAAGTTATAACCGGCAACTTTTAGGTTTTAGGTTAGTGAAACATCTCTCTGGCAGCATGACTGTCCCACTTTCTAATGAGCCGTCTAGTCTGCAGTTATAGTAATGATAAGGGTGACAGGTTTCTCACTCTCTAAGGTAAAAGTTAGTGACTCATTTGTAATTATAAATGTTAATAATAAATATTACAAACCATAAAGTCTGTACTTGTGAATGTTAATAAGTTGATATTAAAATGATTTTGATTTAGACCCACAACTGATATATTAAACATTAATGAATTAACTATCAATAATTAATAAAGCTGTTGAGTTCCACTTATAAATGCTTGATAAAAAGTGCCTCATCAGAAAGCGGTGCCTTTACACCTGACACTGTTACATGAGCAATTTTTAATTTTCAGCTGCAATCCAGGTTTTTTTTTCCAAGTAAATTTTGTTTATTTTGGCCAAAATCACACATTTGTGTGAGTGTTTTGCATCTGTACAACTCACGACACGTTTTCTTCACAGACACTTGACGCAGATTGTAAACATGCAACCAACCAAAGAGAGTAAGTACGAGGAACAGCAGAGAATGGATATCTCTTAAAAGGCTGACAAAAATAACACATTCTCCCTCTTACAAACAAAAAGTTGAATTAATAAACTATAAAAACCCCTTTCTCAATTTAATGCCCAGCAGTTAAATTGTGCTGCTGTTAGACTATGTAAACGTACCATTATCCTGTAACTGCTGCTTGTGGCTACAGTGACTGAATGTTACACTGTCTCACTATAAGTAAATAAAGCATTAAACATATAATATTAAGTAAATGCTAAGTGTATTTGTGGCTGTATTACGCTCTGGTTTGCTGAGGCTCCAGTCGGAAGAGAAGCTTGTATTTGTGCCTCCTCTATGATGTTTTCTTTTGCCTGATTGTAGGATTCTTGGAAAAAACTACAACCTGGCAACAAATCTGATGTTGATAAGCTACTAATGAAGCTTGTGGAAAGATTGCCTTTCAAGAATGAACTAGTTTTGAATTTTGAAGGATGAGAAGTGCTCAGAAAAATGGCTCCAAACCAGCTACTAATGGACCTTGTGGTGAGACTGATTTGCTGACCGGATGTTTTTACAATGCTGACCCTATTATTTTAGAGGTGCTACATCTGTCATTCGATCCTTCAGTGCATCACTGTATCAAGGTGACGTGTCGCTGCCAAATGTTGATATATCTGTGATTGGGATTTTCTCTGTCAGTGTCTGAGATGAAAAATGCTCAGTGAATATCCACCCACACACAGAATAATCACCACACAGGATTGTGGGTAGGTCAGATGGTGTCATCCACACATTCGTATCAGAGAATTCATGAATACGGATTTATATTTAAAAAAAAAAAAAAAGAAAAAAAAAAAGACTGTTGCTTGGCAACACAATATCAAAGCGAAGGAAGTGACGGGAGCTAAACGCAACGAGAGGGAGAGAGATGTGGAAACAGGAAGAGGAGAGAGGAGGGAAATATTGTGAAAATATTGATTTAGGATTAATTATCAGTTATAACTCTCTCAGCAGTTATGATCTAATCATTGAATCAGTCATACTAAGCCTGATTACAGTGTTTTCCTCCTCTCTCTCGCTCTCCTCCTCCTCCTCCTCCTCCTCCTCCGCACGCAGCCTGGATGGTCCAGAATATGAGATATTTTTCTCAATGTGTCCAACAGGATCAGATGCAGTAGAGTATGTGGGAGTGAAGAAGTGATGACAGCCAACAACAAAACTCACAAGGTGTAAAAGCTGTATAGTAATCTGAATACTGAACACGAGTGAACCACTATATGTTACTTTCAGTATCATTATGAGTGCAGGACTTTTACTTGTGATGATCGGTCTCGCTGCTCAAGGACACATCAAAACAGACCTGCTCCAGATATTTTAACATTAATTATATGAATGTTTTATTCTTGTTTATTCTGATTCAGGGAAGTTCTCGGTGCAGAGTTGAAAATGTGAATATAGGGCTGAGTTTATTGGGAAGCTAAAACTAATACCGTCTAACACAACAGTCCTGCAATGAATCCTCTTTCCTGAAGGTTATAATATTCAGTTCAGAGAAGGGCTGATTCATTGGTCATTTTGGAGGCTGTATTTTGTGGTGCTGTTCAAGTTGCATTGTGTTGTTTCTGAGAGGTGTTTCTAATATCTAGTCAACACATTCATACTAATAAGCGTAGACTAGAAATCACCTCTCAGCGTAACACAATCCAGTTCAACAGTATCACCAAATACAGCTTTCAAAATGACCATGACAATAAATCAACACTTCTTTAAAACGGTTTCAACAAAAGCAAAAACTGATCATTATAACATTCATTTCATAATCTTTTTTTTTTTTTTAAGGGCTGTTGTATTAAGCAGCATTAGTTTTAGCTAGGTGTAGCCTACCTAATAAACTGGCAACTGTAAAATAAATGCTTATGCAGTACATACAGTGGTGGAAAGTCACTAAGTACATTTATCCAAGTGTTGCATTTCAGAGGCAAACTCTGTACTTTTTACCCCGCCACATTTATTTTAAATATTTAGTTACTTTGCAGATTTAGATGAATAATTCTAAATACAATCAACAAATAAGAAATTATGTGTTATTAGAGGTTAATATAAGATTTCACTGCTCCCTGAGGGGACATTCACAAGCTATCCAGTAGTATGGACTATAGTAAATACATTCAGCTCCACCATTGTCAGCTGCAACATTACAATGATATACACATTAATGCATCAATAATTATAATATATTAAATATAATATACAGTATATTATTCTGAAATGGGACATACTACATAATGCATACTTTTCTTTTGGTACTTTAAGTATATGCCAATATGTTTATACTTCTGTAATTTTTACTTAACAAAAAATGTAAATGTATGACTTTTATGCGAGTATTTCTGCATTGTGGTATTACTTTTATTTTACATCTGAGTACTTCTTCCATGCTGAGTATATATAAATTTAAAATGTTCCATAAGTGTTAAATGTGTAGAAATGTGTAGAAGTAGGGTATTGCTATTGCTATTATAAAGCCATATAGATGTGTTCTTCTTGCATCAGAAATTATTCTCCTCTTTCATCTTTATCCCTCAAATTATTATTATTATTCAGACTTTTGCTCCGTCACGCACTCTTCAATCATGATGCTGATGGACTCTATTTATCAGGTTGAATGAATCAGTCACTCAGGAGCACATGCAAATACTCTTCTACTGACATCAGACACCATCATAAGCCACGAGGAAGAGGCGGAGGAGGAAGGCCCAGGCCAGGGTCATGAGAGACGCGACCTCCCCTGCGGGCTCATGTGGCAGCTGTGTTTCTCAGCTGAACAACGACCAGGAAGGGTTCACTGAAGGCAGCCCAACAGCAGAGACTGTAATCGTGAGTCGTGCTGATGTAACGTTGACAATTAGGTCAGCCCATCGGTCGACTCAATGACAGATAATCGCTAATATTTCTGTAGGGAGCTGAGAGCCACGGAGGGGAGGATGGAGAGGAAGGATGCTGTCTGTCGGGTACCATGTTGGCTGCTCGCCTCTTGTGACGCCGGCCTGCTCCACATATGCGTCTAAAAATGAAATCCAACCCCCCCACCCCCTCCTCCGCCTGTCAGTGTGCTGATCAGCGCTCAGCCAGTGATGGCACGGCCGCACTCACAGCATCTTGCCTTCATTGAACTGACAGGCAAACGCGCACATCGACAAAACAAACGCAAATATGTGAGATCTGAAATGAAAATCTAGCTGATGCTGCCGTGCTGCTGTGCGACGGTATACTCTGACAATAGCTTATGGTAAAATATGCATTTTCAACCGCACTTAAAAATACAAAATAAGTACAATAAATGACGTCTCTTACCTCCGTGCTGTCCTCTATTGGCCATTACAGGATGGATGAAGAGGAGGCGCAGGTGCAGGGATGTAGAGCGACGCCCAGAGAGACAGAAACATGAAGCAGTCGTTACGTTCATTTTCAATATATACATAACAGTAAATAAATCCAGAAATCATTCTCACCTGTTTTAACCGGGATCCGGCTTTTGTACCTGATGTTGGTCGTCATGTTCACCGCTCTCCTCCCTGGATTTTTTTTTTTCCCCGAAGCGACGGCTCACAGAAAGCGGCCCCTCGCCTCGCCTCGCCTCCAAACCCCGGACTGAGAGCAGCAGGGCGGGGCTGAGCTGACAGATGAAAGCCCCTCCTCCTCCTCACACACTCAGCCAGTCACACTGCAGAGTTTTTACAAGCTGGGGTCCTACAGGATGCCATGAGGGGGTTGGGGTCAAAGCCAGACTCATTGACATTAATGGCATTCTTACAACTTGCACCGTTATCACGTCAGGAAGAGATTTCAGTTTAGAAGGAAGTTGTTTTTTTGGTTGTTGAAACATCAAGATAAAAAAGTTGCAGTGTTCTGGAGAAACTGTACCAAAACTTATCAGGTATTTTCACTTACAACCAATCACAGAAAACATCAGATTCTACCCCTAAATCTGACACAAGCAGCTGCATTCACCACTTCAAGTTTCCCTTTGCCAGTTGTTTGTATTCTACTGTATTCATTTGCTTTTCTTGTTATTGAAATCCTACTGCTGATGATATTTTGGTGACTCAGGCCCACGTCTGTTTGTTTGAATTGTGCTGCTAGGAAAGAGCACGGACCCAAGCTGAAGCTCTTACAGGGTTATTTGAACTATCTTGCTCAATTATAAGTTCACATGCATTCTTAGTGTCAGCAGTTAAAATGTTTCCCATAGAAATAGAAGTAAACAGTTGACTGATATTTATCTCTAAAAGGTCAAGTTAAACACGTCAGAAACAAATGTGCTCACATCTTACAAGAAGCAAATAAACCACACTGTACTTAAAAAATGGAAATAATTATAAAAAACAAATACTAAATAAATCTAAACTGTAAATTCTTACAGCTAAAGACTATAAAATGCCACAGACGTGTGTCATTCAAAAGTAACCCAGAATTAACAAATAAACACTTTTTTCTCTAAAGAAATTTTATTTCGGAGAGAAATACAAAAAATGTTGACACCTAAAAACAAGTCTTTACTGGCATATGGTTAAGAAATAATTATGTTTGTCTTAAAAAGTTCAACAGACAAATGCATATGAGAGCAAAAGACAAGAGAAACAAAATAATGCCAATTAGCACATCAATGACAGCACAGTTCGATGGCACTGCTGAAGAAAAGTTAGGATGTTTAGTGTGCTGCTCACAGAAGGCTGGAGGGAGTTTACACGTATAACAGTTAAATATTGTAGTATTTGATTTTTAAATGGCAAAGCCCAAATATTGTACAGTGTGATGATGGACTGCACATGTAGTGTACAATCAGACCATTAAATTAAATGTCACTGATGCAAATATAGACACATATTAAGTTACAGGACTGTTTAATTAGTTTTGAGTCTGTAGTTTGGCACCAACATTAAGATGATGCAGCTCCTAATGATAAATACAGAAATATTAACAAGGCACATTCAACTATAACATGTCTCTTTATAACCGAGTGGTATTAGTTAGATGACTTGCATATCGTAACTTTCCAGCCTAAAAGCCAAAGAAACGCCTAAATTAAGTTTGTATTTCTGGCTAAAGAATAAGGTTTCTAATTGAACACAATTAAAGGCAAATATTTTGCCTATAAACTAGACATAAGTCCTCGTTCTCAACATGGACAGTTTACCTCGTTCATAACCACACTTACACTGTGGTAATATTAGTTAAGTTATTGCATTATAAGACTGAAGCAAACAGGCACTGAAGGTCTGAAACCATCCAGAGGTAAAGGTGATGGGCTTCTGAATTACTCATAAACCAATAGCAAACCGTTTGTTTTTTTTTTTTTGTTTTTTTTTTTACTTTTAAGTTAAAATATGTTCAAAACAGTCTTAACCTCATAGCAAAATAAATGGAAACTTGTGTCATCAGAAGCTCGGACTTGAACAAAGTGCACAATTTGTGCATATATTTTTGTAAACATGTTAGAGTGATGGCAAAACCTCCTAGTACCGTTGTCACTGGCAGCTCCGTGGACCATAATTAAGACCAAAGACTTAATAACGGATACATGTCAATGATAATCATCAAGTATTCAAATATTTGTGTGGTCGTACGTTTTTAAAATTTTGTTCAGTCCCACCCAGCAAACTACTACAAACAAAATGGAGTCTTGACAAGATGTTGAGGAAGAATTACAAAAAACAAAATGTGCGGTGAGCTCCTGAACAGCTGATGGATGGATGTTTGGATGGAAGCAGATGAAGATGATGTGATGGTGGACGCCTAGTGGGTCTGCAGGGTGGCGGCAGTCAGGGATGGATTCAGAGGAGGACCAGGTGTGTGTGTGTATATGTATTGTATGTATGTATATATTTGTATGTGTGTGTGAGTGTGTGTGTGTGTGTGTGTGTGTGTGTGTGTGTGTGTGTGTGTGTGTGTGTGTTTGTGTGTGCTCGCCGTGCTTCCCTTCTGCTCTGACACTTTTACTCGTCCGATTTCATCTTCATCTGTGCCTGCATCTGAGCGATCATCTCCTGCATGCGTCTCAGCTACAAGAGAGAAGACAAACAAAAATAAGGTGTTTATTTCTTCACACAGTGTTTGCTCGTATTAAAAGCTGATGAGAAATGAAAACTTGGACAAGCTGCTCTCAACACAGCTCAGTACACTTTTTGCTAAAAAACGTATTAGTGGGTAAATCTTTCCAGGGAAAAATCCTCTGCGGGGAAGTGAAGTGTTTTGTGTTTATTATTTGGAATAAACAGAGGGAGGCTCAGGAAGTATTCCTGTGAAAGGTCTACCAAGAGTAAGACAAAACTGAACCAGGATCAATCTGTCTCATAAAGCCAACTCAGAGCTAATGAGCTCAGATTAATTCAAGTCTGGTTTATTTCATAACGTTGAAACACAGACTCAGGACATCAAACACAGATCACATTAAACCACTGAGAATAAAACAGACATGTTTGGTGCTCTGCTTGTAATCATGACTTTGTGGGTTGAAGTCCTATGCAATGAGAACTTTATATGTGTAACTAAAAAAATGTATATGCAAGATTACATTGAAATAAATTTTATGTACCAAATAGGGCCCCAGCCAGGTAATTTATTTAACAGTAAGAAAATAAAAGATTTTTTTAGAGAAACTTAAGTTCTCTATTAGTCTGTGTAAAGTAGAAATACTGTTTAAATACCTTTAGATTGGCTGTCTGCCCGTCTAGTGATTTAATATACAGATGTCTGGGTGGTGTTTATCTAATTTAATTAAAGAGACATTTAAGGGAAAAAACTAACTGAACTGTGAATATGTTGCTCAGTGTGAGGCAACAGCCATGGGTCAGTTAACCAGAGAGATAGAGGTCGCTTCTTAATGTGACACTAACATTCCCCAACGCTGCTGTTGAGTATCTTCTCATGTTCTTAAGGATTCAATATGTTTGAAAAGAACTGATCTGTACAACACATCTCCTGACCACGTCTACACGGAAACCACAATGACTGAACGAACCAAGAAAAGAAAGGCAATATATAGAAAGACAAACTTCAGAACAGACACACAAGAACAATATAAGAGTACTGCACACACTGACTGATTGACAGCTGATTCCTAGAGCAAAAACAAGGCAATGAACGCTTAGCACAAAAACATCTCATGAATTATTACTAGAAATTAATTTATATCAGCACAGCACAGCTCTGATTGCAATAGAGGGAACGGTTTAAAAATGAATGAAGCAAAAAATCAATGTAAAACAATAAAGGAGCTGAAAGGTAAATAAATGTTAATGTGAAAGTAACAACTGGACCATTAATAAGTAAATGAAACCACCATGGGTTGTGGCTGTTAAACAACAACTTTAGCTTTCTTTTATGTCTGCTGCCATCTTGTGGCTGAGTGTAGAACTTCACATGGTTTGTGTTCAGAGATGTTTTACTCAACACTACTTCCCCTTTTTCCTTATCGCCTTCATGTTTGGAAAATTTTAATTGGGTTAAAGATGAGAGAAACATGAAATGTGAAGGCATACTGAAGGTGACTTTCCTTGAAAAGTAGTATTATTTATGAACCAATTAAAAACATTAATGGCTGAAAACAATTATAGAGATCAATTTATACCAACGTTAATATGTATTTTTTTTATTGGAAACTCTACTCTTAATAAGATAAGTTGTCTTATTTCATGCACATTACATTAATATATTCACAATTTCAATGCTTTGTGTGTCTTGTATTATGTCATTCTGTGTTGCATGTTTTAAATAGTGCCAGTTAATCTAAATTGATTCAGTGGAAGTGTAACAATTGAACACTCTCTCCATTTTCCCTTTCATTACTCATCAGTTGCTTTTTAGGAAATTATTAGGAAACTAGGGACTTGTAGAATAAAGTGTTACATTAGTCTGAGTCAAGTCTGAGTAATAGTAGTTACTTTAATATTTCCTCCCACTCAAAACTCAAAAGAAATTTACCACTGTCTCTCAAGCTTTGTGTTTTGGGCTCCTCACATCACTGAGGTCATTCCCACAATAAAAACTGAGCCAGGACATCCAGGCAGGAAGTGATGGCATATCCTGCCTGGGCACATTGTTTACAAACAGTTCTGATTGCACCCCGCCCACTCACTATGGTGCACTGCAGCAGTAACACAAACAGGGCAATCAAGAGCAATCAGGAAACAGGTTATTGCCTAGGGACGTGCAGGCTCCATGGCCCAAAAGGTAAACAATGCATATGGAAGATAGTGGGGTGAAAATAAATAAGACTTTTGATTCTCTTTCTAAAATGTTGTCTCTCTGAAGAATTGAAAGGTTTCCTGGTTTCACCTTACAGCTGGTAAAACCACGGCCACAATGTTAGGGGCACATGTAAAACAAATATGACAAGGCAGTTTTTCTACACAGTAAGGGTGAGTCTGCACATACACTTCACGACATACTGTTCTCTGGGCACATCTGGGTTACTCTAGCTTGACAAATCATATCGAAGTGTGTTTTTGAAGGATGGGTTTGGAGTTTTTCATGTTTGTCTTAATACAAGATTCACATGCCCACATGGACACCGAGAGAGTTTTTGGTCACTAAGTTCCTCCTCTCCATACTGACCATGGCGTAGTGATTCCTTCCTAAATCAGCCTAGATGATGCATATGGAGCAAAATCCAAAGTCCTTGTTCTGTGATTAAGTTGAATTGAAGCTAAGTACCCAAATCAAGTGGAGACCTTTGCAATGGCAGTTTTATGTACAGTAGCTTCACTGCCAGTAATTTGTCCTATTTATATGTCCTCCATAATTATGGTTTTTCTTGTAAAACAATTGAATCTGACTAGCTTCCATGGCAGATATGTACATTTGTTCTGTGTAATTCTGTAACTTTAATGGAATCCTGTGCAGATGTGTGATTGATTAGGATGCATTAGCTGTAGGTGCAAGTTTTAAGTCTCTTTGAGTTGATTTTGACATCATACTAAATGAAAAGAAACCAGAGCTCCTGGAAGGTAAAAAAAGAAAATCATTTAAAATTACAGAGGCACTTGCATGAATTGGGAAATGGTTGTCAGTAATGTGACTTAAGCCCTAGTATGGTCTTTTAAGCATTAAACATGAGGAAAAGGTGAATTTTGTACTACAAAGACTGTAACTCAAACCTTTAGTAGAGTTGCATTAGGTGGGGAGGAATGCAGAATGGAGGATGATTACACAGTGACCAATAATTATTTTAACATACATATGGCAAGTGAGTACTGCATTCATATAAACTTGACAAACCCAAAACTATCATTTAATTTGTTTTGGAGCCTGCACATCTGTATTTACAGCTACACATTTATTATCAGAGTTCTCACCTCAGCCTCTTTCTGTAGCAGGATCTGGTCCTTATCCATCACATCCTCATCCACAGCCCTGCAGGAAACAAAAAAAAAAATTGAATTATTATATCATTAAATGGAGCAGGAGCAGCTCATCCGCTGGTTAATTGATGTAAATTAGTGTCTCACCTGCCCGCTCTCTTCAGCCTCTCTGAGCGGAAGTTCTCGTAATGCAGATCCTGAGTTACTTCCTGGAGGTCTTGCATGTGAGTCCTGCAACAGACAGACATGCAATCCTATCTTCAAACACTAGAAGGCAGTAGAGATTTGCTTTTCTGTTTCTCTAGTGGACTGGTGGACAACCAGTTCAATGAGGCAAAAGTTTTGTCAAGGTTTTAAAAGGCTTCCCTTTGGAACATCCTATTACTTAAACAGTTTTATTACTAGAGGAGACTCACACAAGCATGGTACGTAGTTTGAGGAAGTCATTGTGCTCAGGGTTCTCCACCTCAACAACTCCCCAGGGGTAAAGACGACCACGGATCTTCTTCCCTTTCACCTCAATCAGCTGGTTGGAGCCAATCACAGCAAAGGGAATGCTCGCCTGGGAAAGGAAGATAAAGGTCAATTGATCACCAGAGAGAAACAAAGTCAGAAGAAAGGATATGGACAGAGATGTGGAAAATAGAGGTATCAATCAGAGAGGAGGGGATATGGTGAAGGGAAGCAAGGGTGAATGGTGTCCGTCACTAAACCTGCAGAGGGAAATGTCTGATGCAGGGTCGTAACAGCTGACATCAGCCGTGTGTCCCTCTCTCACCTTCAGGACTCTGGTCTGCTCCTTGAACTCCTCGTCCTCGTCAGAGTCGGCGTCAGGTAGCTGATAAATTTTGATCCCGTGCTCTGCGATCTCATCCAGGATCTAACAGGTGGAAACAAGAGAAACACGCAGGGTGAGGATGCAGTGTCGTGACCTCCTCGTGACCTCCATGAGTTGTCCCATGCAGTTCCATTGCACAGGGAAAAGTCAAGTCTTGAACCCTGTAGAGGTGACACTGCAGATACTACTAAAGAGTCAGCTTGACTTTTTATTGTCAGTCTGTGCTCTAATAGTCCAGAAACCAATGATCTATAAAACCATTTATTTTCAAAAGAGTAAAATATCCTCACCATCACTATCACTAAGGGCTGCTTTGGTTCTAAATGTCTTTTAATAAAAGTGTCTCCATTTGTGTTCATGCTTCAGCAGAAGATGCTCATACAGTAGATATAATATTCTGTTTTAGTTAAATTAACTATGCATCTGTTCTTATACTTGTAGTATAGTTAACTTGTACTGTACTTTTAGTTTATCTTGTCTCAGCTTAAATAAAACTCACAATAGCTGAATGTAATATCAATGGAAGCTACAGCCCATTACAGCATCCAGCATGGCACAGACTTCTGTTATTTATCTAAATATATATTCATAAAACGGGTTCCCTCACTGTGAACTGTGAGTCATATGGACAAAATAACAGCTGCTGCTCTGACCCATAAACAGAAAGTCAGACAGCCCTATAGACTAATACGGGGTTGAGTGAGTACCTGTTGTTGCAGCAACACATTTAATTAAAGCCCCCCATGGAGAAAAAGAGGGGTGAGACAGAAAAATAATAACGGTCCGTGTGTGTGTGTGTGTGTGTATGTGTGTGTGTGTGTTGAAGTTCTGAGAGAATCAGAAACAACGTTCTCACCCTCCTCCATTCACAGACCGACCGGTGAAGAAACAAGGTAAAACAAAGGAGCTTTCTTCACTGTTACCCTCAGGGACAGATGTCAGTATTTATTATTCTAAACATCAAAGCTGCATTTTTCTTTTGTTTTCATCAGAGCAGACTTCTTAAATCCACAATGTAGTCTTATGTAATGGAGCCAAAAAATGTCAAGTGTTGCTTTCCTGACTTTTTGGGGACTTTCATGTACTGCAGTATATAATAGGACAGTGGTGAGTCAGCCAGGAGCCTGGGAAGTGAGTGCAGGTTTTCCTACGGAGCGCAGCTCCTGTTTGAGACCTTGTTATGGCTGTCGCTTGTTTTCTCAGTCAGCTTTGTGCAAAGTGTGTACGAGATAGTGTGTGTGTGGGGAGAGCTGGGTATTGTTGTGGGGCAGATCTAAAAACAAACAGACTTTGGAGGACTCCGGGGAGAGCATGACACCGGACCAGAGCCTCTTTTTCCTTCATTTACTCAAACACCAGTTACAGATCCCTCCAACTTGGAAGCTGGATAAACATCACTCTGGTGGGGCAGAGCATAGAGAATTTTGGGAAACACTCAGTGGGAAAATAAACACGTGTGACACAATGGCAGGAAAAAATGAAACAAATAACAAATCAGGTCAAACAAGTAGATAAGATAGACAAATTCAGAAGAAATGCAATAAAACAGGAAAACGCTAACTAAAAGGCTCCTGAGAAATCAGTTAAATTAACAAACAACTAAGAGAGTGTAACAAATTTTATGAATACAAACTAACATTAAATATCCAGAAACATCTGGTCATTGCACAAACATGAGTACCTTGACTGCCATCATCTGTTTCCAGACCTAGCTAAAGCCAAAAACTGCAAAATGGCTGTTTACCTGAATTATTCTGTTCCGTAACATGTGCTTAGTAAGGCCTGACACCTATAATCAAGACTTCTCAGGGATCATCAGAAGTCGAAATCACTGCCTGCTCCAAATCCCTGTTGCCTCCTGCTGATTTACTGTACACAATGTAAGCCTTAATCCCTAATGTTACACCAGCCTCTCCTCCTCCTGGCAGTTATGTATTTTCATTGGCACAGAGATGTTGGCATTGGGAGCCATTTTGATTTTATGATCATCCTGTTGGGCTTTAATACAACCCCTTACCCCCTCCCCCCTCTCTGTGCTGTTATGGTTGGCCATGCAGGTCCACTCAATGCTGTCAGGGCGGTGTACAAACAATGCCACACAAGACTCCGTATTAATTAGAAAAGGAAGCCCAAGATTTATCGCCTTATGTTTCTGGCTCACATCGCTGAATATGAAGCATTGTTTGTGGAAATATTTCATCATGTTGGCCAGTTATGATAAGTGTGAGGGTGGAGGCTGATGCTGTCCAGTTAGAAAATGGGTTAGAAATGAGGCAAATAGCAGGTGAATCATGTCAGACATGTAATTCCAGTGTTCATTCAGTTCTAGGAATAGCTGTATTAAATATACTGTAGTGGTTTTGTGTAACCCAAATATAGCATACCTGCAGGTCTATACATAGATATAATTACACAAGGTGAACTCATGGGGGACACGTCTAAGTAGTTTTTCAGCCATTGCGCAGCAGGTATAACCAAAACCTCCAATCATAATGAAACAGGGTGCAAACCCATCATTATAAGGATCAACCATTTCATCACGTCAACCTGCCAAGTGAACAATATTTTCATGATTTGTTCATTCTCACAAGCAAACCCACAAAAATATGAATGACTCAAACACCTGCTAAGCAATGAGAAATGATTTCTGGACAAACAACGCTGGGAGGAAAACAAAAAGCTGCCAAGGAAAAGAGCAAAGAGACAAAAGAAGGGATTGTGGTGAACACTGCGGTCCTGACATTCAACAGGTGATCACATGCACAAACACACACACTCACACAGTTTTCTCGTGTGATAGTTGAGGACAGAGCAGACCAAAGCTAAAACTGTAACAGGGAACAATACTTGGAAGTAGACACATGTAGCCGAGCATTCTTAGGAAATCAACAATGCAGAGAGAGAAAAAAAATCCACAAAACAATCAAATTGCATCTTCACACTAATCAACCCTGATTGAGAAAAGCAAGGATCGGGAACGCAGAGGGACCGGACCAGCAGCATTTTTATGTAACGTTTATGTAACCTCACAGCTGCCTGCCAGCTTCTACAGAGGGGCCATGGGAATGAAACGGTGCATCATTGCCATTAGAATTGGCCTTTCTGATCAGCTCTCAGTTACCTTTAAACCTTGTTTCATACTGAGAACCACCTTGAGGAACAGGGGCCCTCTTTTTCCAAGACTTCAGAGTTTATTAAAAGGAAAATCTTGACCACAGCGAGGACTAAGTCCATGTTCCTGAGTGGTCTCTGTCCTTTATGAGATTCCTGTAGTTCCAACTGTGTGTCTACAATCCAGTGAATAAAAAGTTCTTACTTGTGCACCCTCTAAATCCATTTCATGTAGTTATCTTTATGCAAAATGTCTTTCTACAGCAGAAAGGGCTAACATGAGGTGAGTTGTACAAATAAAATGTCTCTATCACTCAAAGATGAAGTCATTCGATTTTTGTGGGCAAAGTTCAAGGTCATGGTGACCTCACGTTCTTGTGAATGCAATATATCAAGAATCCCCAAAGGAAATTTCATTACATCTGACAAAAACATTCACTTGGACTCACGGAGGAAGTGATTAGAATTTGGTGGTCAAAGGTCAAAGGTCAAGGTCACTGTGACCTCAAAAAATGTTGTTTTTGGCCATAACTCATAAATTCATACACTTTTGACACAATTTAACACAAATGTCTAATAGGATAAAATGATAAAGTGATGACATATATCCAAACGGTCAAAGGTCAACTTCACTGTGACATCATAATGCTCTGCAAAAACACTTCTGGCCATTATTCAATGCTGTAACTCAGGAAGGAGAGATTGAGACCATATTTCCTGCAACTTGGCTGGTTGGCAGAGGCATACAACTGCAAGGTGGTAATTCTAGTTTCCTTATGTTTTCACCTTGGAAATTAGGTTTTGATTGTATTTTGGACCAGAGTGAAAGCGAGTGGGCAAATAATTTACATCAAACTGTTTCTTTAACCGTAGAATGTAAAAGTCCTTCTACTAAAACTGACCGTCATATTTGCTGTTTACATCTAAAGAGAAAAATGAAGCACCAATTAGTCTGATGAATTCCAACTGTGTGCCCAATAAACTATGTAAAATATGAGTTCTGGACAAGCAAAAAGGAAAAATGGACTCTTCCCACATGAAGGGCCAACCCACTATTTGATAAAGAAAGAAATACTATAATGAATGTAGTGTAATCATCTCCCGTTGTAAATCTAAGTCTGGAATGGTAGAAAGCCTTTGAAGTTTCAAGTGCGGACTGCTTTATGTCTGTAAATTGCATTCCTACAGTCTGAAACACAGAGGAAGGTTACTCCACCATCTTCTGCCAACAAAATACAACAAGACTTCTTTATTCACAAAAGCAATGATTTAGTCAGTCTCTCACACAACAAATATAGATATTTACTCTCAGTGAAGAACACTGAGCCGTGTGCCACTGTATTAATATTTCTGACACATACCTCAATTAAAAGATTACCAGACAAACAGCAGAAGTCTGGCAAGAAGAAAGTTTACTCCTTGCTAGACTTTTACTTTTTCTACTTTTCTTTAGTTTACAAACTTAATTTGAGAGAAAATTCTTCTCTCTTGCCAGGAAACTCCTTTCAAGTAACTGTCTTTCTCCTGCCTGCAGGCAGTCTGAGGGGGTGAGGGAGCCCCAACAATACCTGATCTAGGGGGGGTCATCAGAGGGATTTAGACCTCATACCAGCCTCCTACACAAACACACACACATTCACACACAAACACACATAGTGAACTGCTGTCTCACTATGTGAACTGGTATAATCTGGCATCAGGAGTAGCAAGAGTTCAGGAGTTACGTGTGTGCAGCTTGCAGCAGTGTGGAAGCTCCAAGAGGCCACTGAATCACCAGGTATGGGAGGACGGCCTGGCAAGAGAGGTCAAAAGTCTGCTCACATCTCCAACTACTCCGACCTGCAGAGAGTATACAGAGCTAATCCCACCGGCTGGTCAAATATCATCTCCTACTAAAAGTACCTATACAGCACAGAGCAGCAGAGGGAAAACAATAACTTTTTGTTCACAGGATTAAAGACACTTGCATGCATGCACAGAAACACATTCCAGATATACCCAGTCAGAGTCTGAGACTGAGTGGACGGTCCAGGCTGGAACAGACCGGACCAGAACAGCTGGATTTGTTCTAACAGGAGGTACAGAGGAAGCCCACAACCATGGTAACGAGAAGGCATCATATGAGTAATGGTGATCAACACATTCGCACGCACATATCCACACACACCCAAACTCCTATTGTCTGGGCTAAGTATTAGTACAGTTAAGACCACCCACCTCTCCCTCTGATCAAAGAGCGTGGAGAGGAACAATCATGCTATTCATGTAATCTTGTATTTAAGTGAGATTTAGAAAGGGGACAGTGCGACTTAAAGGTTTCAAACACACATCAGGTTTTGTGACATTGGCTAGTAATCAAAAAGGTCTCAGTGGTAAACCCAACAGCAAAAAGTGACTCATTAGTAGCATGGAAAAGTCCGGAAACCATCTTTTCAGGTCGGTCCTCAAAAAAGGAAACCTGCTGTTTCCACATTATAGTGGGCTTGAACTTTCTTTACTTGAGAGCAGATGATTGTGTGTAATAGAACTGCTCGCACCATGAGGAAAAAATGCATATTTATTGTTTTAAAATCTGCAGAGACGTGGAGAATGCCCTGACACAATGACCGCTGGAGGGCAGAAAAATAAATATATCCGCGTGCTGGAAACACTGGCAGGAAAAGCACCGGGCACAAGCGGACCAGGGACTCATAAACTTAACTTACACACACAAGAGCATTAAGGTATAAATGAAATAATCACCACTCAACCTTTACTCATGTGGCGGCAGTGTAGATATGTAAAAAGAAAGAATATTATAAAAGTTGAACATCAAGTTCACATAATTACACATCATCCATCAGCTGCCTTTACCTGCCTCAGAATTTCCTTTCCTGACCACTGAAGTTTACCCTTTGTGTTAAAACTGATTCACTTTCTGTTATTGTCATTTAAGAAAACCTGGTGACAATACTGGCCAGTGCGAGCGGTCCAACACTGATAATGTGTCCCAGTGGAGCCGTAGAGCTGGTTCACACAGCGGGAGTATGGTGGAGTGGCTGGGGGAGACAACAGCCAGTCAGACAATGAGGGGAAAAGTGTGACAGTGCCTTGGCCAGGGGTAAAATATGGCAGCTGAGGGGACAAACATGAGGGAGGGTTTTGGTGAGAGAAGAAAGGAGAGGAGAAGAGGAAGATGAGGGAAGTGACAAGAGATGTGGGAAGAAGCCAAAGAAGGGAGGAAAACAGAGGGGAGTGGAGGGAAGAAAAGGGACTGAACTATTGTCTGCTGCCTGCAGCCTCATGCGAGAACAGAGGAGGAGCTGGGTTCTCTAGACCTCGCTGACCTCTGGCTTAGGAGAACAGCTTTTAGTCTTCACACAAAAGAAAAAAAGAGATATCACATAGATTGGGGTTGAGGCCTGTGGCAAACATGTATCTGGCTGGCTTCTGCTAACCTTTCATCATAATTAAAGGGTTTAATGCAGCTTTCTTGTAGCTATACTACTGCTGGTTGTTTTTAAAGCCTACAGCAGGATTTCAGATGTTTGAGTATGCTTTTCCTTACTTCTAGGCAGTGTTTATGATGAACTTTTGATGAATTTCATCAAAGGATGAAAACTAACGTGCAGAGTCTCCACATTTGTTCACTGGCTCACATATACTCAGTCAAATTTATGTTCCCATGTTCAAATCTCACATCTGAAAACTGAGTTTCACATGAAATCACAACAAGCAGGCCATTAAATGTCAATTTACCTTCTTGGTTTTAAAAGGTTTTGGTGGCATATCACAAATGAACTTCCCTCCAGCACCTGAACGCAGCGAGCCACAACAGCCTTTGGCTGGATGTACAATCTTTTGCACATTGTTGACCCACATGACTTGAATTTTATACTGACACATTTTACCCTTGGAAATAAAGCAATTCAAGCAAGTTGTTTTCCAAATTAAAATAAAGTAAGGCTGCAACTAATGATTATTTCATTTGCGATTGATCTATAGATTATTTTCTCAATTAATCATTTTGGTCCATTAAATGTTAAGCAAAAAATTTTCAGCATTTTTTCTACAGAAAATAACTTAAATGAGATGACAGATTAATCTTCTGCCATTTAAGTCATTGCTGTATTAAGAGAATCCTATGAAAAAAACAGACACATGAAAAGCAATCTTTTCCTCAGAAAAAAGTAGTGATTTTTACTTGCTTTCATCAGGATTCCAGTCTAAACCAGCTGTGTACTGTCGTCAATGTTCAAACAGAAAACAACCAGCAAAGCAGTTTGAGACTAAAGCCCCACACAGGATATGACTGCAAGGTCCCAGACTGAGAGGATCAGCCCCTCAATATACGCTCCTCAGGGCAACTTATGAACTGGGGACTAGAGAGACCATGGTGAAGGAAATTGGCATTAGAGCAAATTAAAAACGAGGCCACAAAGAGGCAGATGAAGAAAGTAAGAGGCAGCTGAGTGAGTCACTGCCAGCAGAGGAAGGATTGGGAGAGAGGCAAACAGAAGTAAGGGGATGAAAGCTGAAAGGTGGGAAGTTTGTTCACTTTGTGTGTGAGCCTGAGCTGTACACGGCTGCAGGTTCTGTCTTGTCAGTGGAACAGTCTTGACACATTGCAGGAAACTTTTATTGTTCTGTACAAGCTGTTTCCCCCTAATAATAAGTGAGAGGACTGGACGAGCCCTGGAGGAGCGGGGGTCCTATTTTCTGAGAGGCAAATGGCTCAAAATGGTGAGAAAGTACCTTGCAAAAAAACAAACTAATAAATACTGTGGGAGAAATGCTGGGGGTTATCAATCATTCTCCAGCACCCGGCTTTCTGGCAGGTTCTTGGCTGCCGGCGCTGTGACCTCAAAGGAAGGCCTGGTGCGCCGGGGCACTGTACGGGACTGTATGGCAGGAATCAGGCATGTATACCTAAGAGCCACTTCAGCTAATCTGATCGAACCAACAAATACTCGCGCCAGATATATTTGTTCTCCTGAGAGATACTTAGGAAGATGAATGGACATTAGAATGACATTTCACATTTTAAATGACTGCGCTTGCATGCACACAAGAAAAAACATTAGCGTAATGAATCAGTAAAGGCAGGGAATAAAACAGCACATTTACACTAGCTGCAGTTGTCTGATTTTTCAATTTTAGTGATAAGATGCTGCAATTTTTTTTAATTGCCAGAGAATTTGGATGTTCCAGGGGGGGGCTACCTCTGTATCTGCAGACCACATAGTTTTCACTCAACCTATCTGCTGGTTTAATCTTTCACTTTTTAGAGGGATATAAATTTACAAATGGTGATCTTCCTGCTCAACCCACACTACATGTGTGTAATTAGGTTACTGTCAAAAGCCACAAAATATCGATAAATAAAATTTGTTATTTGAAAAACACTGACAGAAACCTTCCTGAGTACAGAAGCACAACTGCAACAAACTCATTTTTACAAATTGAGATGAAGATAGAAGTTGTGTATGCCCAAAATGTTACTAAACAAGCAATAGTAGGAATAATATGCCATCCTTAGGGACACACAGCGCCATTTCTAAATGTGGGGCAGATAGCGCAATTAACCCTCTGTATTTCCTGACAATAATGGCTTGTCCAGGAACTCGCTATCATTAAATACAGTCAAACTAAATTTAAACATGTCTTTAATGTGTGTCCAGTACTTCTAACTTCTAAATATAGTTTAGAAATAATCATGGTTTTTCATTGCTAGAATTAGCACATTTATGGATTTGGGCACTTGGTGTGTGTGTGTGTGTGGGCCCTGTGCATGCTTTTGTCCATTTTTTTTTTTTTTTTGTTGAAGTCCACAGCTAATTGCTCCTTAGTATACAGTGGGAAATGTCTGTTAAGGGAACAGTTAGTGGAGCATGTGAACAAACTCTACTGGTCAGATAGTGTTGTGAACAGTTCAGCAATAAAGAGGTCAGATCACAGTGATACAGTTACAATATTTTCCACTGCCACACTATCATTTCCCACTCTGCCGCTATTGGCTGCGCTTGTACAGTATATGATGTCTAACAGTAAACTGAATAAAAAGCAAAGCCTTAACAAAATTAAAAAAAAAATGATGCCAAAACTGTAATCAAGACAGATGACCTGCTGCAGGCTGCCAGCTGGATCAGAAAGCCACAAGCTTGGGGGTTTTCTGTAGTTTGGGGCGGGGGTCAGCACTGGCAGGAAACATGGTTTTGTTCATCTTAAGTGCCAGAGGAACGCTCAGAAGGTTCGAGGAAGGTCAAAATACAAAACAACACTACAGAGTACAATTCAACTGGCAGGTCCCTTAAGGAGAACGCAGTGGGGGAATTTCAGAAAGCTTTTTGATGCTGGAGCAACTTGTGTACTGGTGAAAATGCAGAATCATACTGAGTTCTTAGATTTTGATATTGTGACAAATGTGAAATCCTGTTGTCTCAGGAAACACAATGAGAAAAGTATGTGCCCAGAATGCCCAAACTGGGACTCTTCTTTTGAGATGCTGCATCAGCGATTTTAGGCATCTGACTGTGGGAGCTTTGAAACAAAACAGACTTCCAGAGCTGGACTCCAGTCAGCCGACCAGCCCGAGCCTGCCAGACCACCGGCTTCAAGACCTGAATGAGACACAGGTGGGAGGTTTGGGCATGCAGGGTAGGTGGAAAGACAGGCTGACTTCCAATTAAAAGCCCAGTGAAGTGGACTGATGAAAAAGTAACTGCAATTTCAGCTCCACACACTGCCCACACATTTCTGACTGCAACTAATGATAATTTTTATTATAGGCTGGTCCGACAATTACTTTCTCGATTAATCTCTTTTCCTGTAAAATGTCAGAGAACAGCAAAGAATGCCCAACACAACTACTCAGAGTCTAAGGTGACATCTTCCAATTTGTCTGAACAACAGTCCAGAACGCACTGGATACTCAAATAATGATTACATTACTCATTAAGGAATAATGATTAATGATACAAAAAGGAGAAAATCAGCAAATCCTCACAGAGAAACTACAGCCAAAAAATGTTACCCAATTAATTTCTAGTGGTAAATGAATTGACAAATAGTTTCAGCTTCTCTCTGAGTTTGCATGGAAATCTACAGCACTGTAAGTTGTTAAAATGTACCTTTAAAAATGTTCTTGCATGTGAGAGGTTATCAGCTGAACATGTTGCATGTTCATGAGGACACCCCTCATGTGTGTGTGTGTGGTATTGTACTACTCTGTCCTTCCCCCTCTGGACTACAGGAAGCTGAGGAGCGTGCAGGCAGGCAGATACTTGGGTCACCTCCAACAGGAAGTATCTGGGGTGGGTTGAGACTGGATTTGATGTGTTCCATCTATATTGTATAGGTACAAAACTCTTTTTCTACATCTGTCGCTCCTATTGTTTCCTCTCATGTTGACACTCTTTGTACTTGTACTGAACAATCTGGCTGTATCATCAAAAACACAAGAATGTAAGCCATAAATCACTGCAGTTACACAGGGAAGTACATGTGTGCTTTATCACACAAACAAAGATGTCTGACACACAAGGCTGCCAATATGGCTGGATAAGTGATTCTGCTATTATTAGAGTATTGTTCAATGATCCAATTTCTAATGGCTAAACCATGGACCTGAAGATGGGATAAGAACAAACACAGAACATCGTGACAACAAGTGCTTAGACATTCCAGCCTTCTTGAGCCAAGAATCAAATCTAGGGGAAAGATGATTACATATACTGTAGACAGAAAACAGTGGACAGCTGTGTGTGAGAGTGTGTGCGAGAGTGTGTGTGTATCAAACTCACCCTTCTCTTCAGGCGATCCCTCTCCCTCAGTGTCAGTGTGTCAGCCTTGGCAATGACTGGGACTATGTTGACTTTGCTGTGGATGGCCTTCATAAACTCCACATCCAGTGGCTTTAGACTGAGAAAGAAAAAGAAAGAGAAGGAGAAGAAGAGGAGAACATCAGAGAAGTGAATTGGATTATGTAACGTAAAATTACATGACAAAACTTGGAGACACAGCAGAACTTAAAAGGTAAAATTTATATGTGTAGACAGGGGACTACAGTTCATACTCTACACCCCTCTCTTCATCATAAGATGAAAATAGTTTGTTACTGGAAGTGTATACTAATTAACCAAAGCCAGTTCCTACTGCTAGCTACAAAATGTTTATGGTGAAATACTAAGTAGCAGCTTTTTGCGCAAGAGATGCCTTATTTTTGAAAGATCCAAAATGAAGAAGTTCTGTCTTGCTGGCATCATTCGTCTGCTGGTGGTATGGTGTGGTCAAAACAAACATGTCTTGAAATACCACCAAAATCAAGGCGAAATAATAATATGTGATGGGAACCATGAAATATATTTTCCAGTCTCTTTATTTCAGGTGATCTTTGGTGATCAATGAGATCAGCATAAGCTCACAGTTGGTGTCTGTACAAGTGTGTGTTTGTTTGTTTACCCATGTCCAAATGGAGATATGAAGTAGAAGCAGCAGTGCACCCTGTTGTCCACTATGTGTCTTCGGTTCAGCCCGCTCTCATCGTGGAGGTATCGTTCAAACTGATTGTCAATGTATTGGATGATGGTCTTGAAGCTGACACCAAAGGCAAAGAAACAGAGAAATAGTCATAAACTTCCTTAACCACACAAAACAACCACGTGAACACTATTCTACCATTAACACAGAGAATGGCATTGCTAGCTTCAAGGAAAAGAAATCTTATATCAAGTAGTATTTCTTGTTAAGGAGAAATTCTGAGCTAAATATTCTTTTGGATTCCTGCAATTACTCTGTAGTTGTGTGACTTACTATGGAAAAAACAGTATATTAGCATTTCACAACATCTTTTTATGACCGATTTGCTGGTGTGATAAAGATAAAGTCTAACTGATGAAGGCATTAGATTATTTCTAGACAAACAGCACAGTACGAAAATCAATGTGTGTGCAGTCAATAAGAAATGCCTTATCAAATTTGGCTAAATTTATTTACTTCTGAACATTTATAATTTCATATTGAGTGGACAACAATGGACAAATTCTACAGGGAGAAAGCAAAGAGGAAGTAACTATTCTTCTGTTACTTCATCTCTCTTACAGTAATTTCCTTTTTCGTAGCCTTTAAAGGAGAGTACGTGGGTCCAGCAGTGTAAAAATACAGCATTTCCAGGAAAACCCACAGGAAATAGATCTTGGGCAAGGAGGCCACATTGACACCACTGTCTTGAGGATACCACACAAGCAAACACACACATGTGCACGCACCAACATTTCAAGGAAATCTAGACATAGGGAATGTAGAGGGAGGAGAGGTAGGAAATAGGGAGTTTGGGATGAAATTTGAGAAAGGGAGTTGTTGAGCACAGGAGGGAAGGATGAGACAGCATGCTGGACAGGAAACATGTCCCAAGTTGTTATCACTCCTCACTCCTCCACAGCACACAAACACACCAGTCCTGGCTGTTGATGGCGTCGCCGTATCCAGGGGTGTCGACCACAGTGAGGCGAAGCTTCACTCCTCTCTCCTCAATCTCCACAGTTGATGCCTCAATCTGCACCGTCCTCTCTATCTTCTCTGCGGAATAGAAGTACAGGAATAATTAATGGTTGCGTAACAGTTGAGACACCTCAGTAACCATGTGGATTCACAGCACTGAAATCCAAAATTTCTGTCTGAGCCACACGCTCATACAAACCACTCAACTGCCACAACCGCAGGCTTCGAGGAGGTGGCTACGCCTTAAAAAATGAAATCATGGCTTTGTCATCTAAAAGGACTACGTGTTTTCTTATCTGCACAAACTGACCAGGGAGGGTCTGGATAATAGTTTTCAAGCCAGAACAAGTACTAATCCAAGTCAAGTCATAAGAAGGACAGGGTCATATTTTGAGACGAAGGCATTCCTAACATTCCTCTTGAAATACTGCTCTGCTGGAGATATTGCAGCAGACATTTCTGTATTATTACACTGTGCATATTTGTGTATATCCATGCATGTGTGTGTGTGTGTGTGTGTGTGTGTGTGTGTGTGTGTGTGTGTGTGTGTGTGTGTGTGTGCACTGGGGAGTATACCTGCGGCACCAGGGATGTAGCGTTCAGGGTAGAGATCAGTGAGAAACAGGCTGTTTATAAGCGTTGATTTGCCCAAACCAGACTCCCCTGGCAATCGAAGAGAATGGAAAATAAAGCTCTATTCTCAAAGGAAATCATACTGAAATCATCTGGATCAAATCTACATTGTAAGAAAAGAATGATCACTCACCTACAACCATTAGGGTAAATTCAAACCCCTTTTTCACTGATTTTCGGTGCACTTGGTTTGGGAGGTTGGCAAAACCTACATAACCTGCTGCATCTGGGAACTGTAGAGCACAAAAAGACACACATTCAAAATTAAGGTCAGAAACAATAAGAAAGTACATATCTTGTCAAAAAAATATATAGTAATTCAAATTAAAAGGGTTAGTAACTATGTAATTGTTGTTATGTAGTTTTTCCTTTAACTCAGAAAATCTGCTAACCAACTCCCCTGACATTTTATGAGGTGTACGGTATGTGTAAAGGTGTAAGTGAGATTGATGATGATGCATATCATTGAGAAATCCCAACAGCCAATAAAGCCTAGCTATGAAACACTTGCATTTATACAGGATATCCTCTCTGGATGCCTGTGGACGTGTGTGTGCATGAGATTACAAGTGCCATGAGTCTTAATCACCACTGCTTCATTAAAAACCCCTTCTGTAGACTCTGATTTATCATAGTTGATTACATTTCTGTAATCAATACATTGATTACATTTCTGTCTGTTACTCACCTTCCCTTTTTCTCCAGACTGAGACATCGCTACTGTTTACTGGATGTCTGATGAGCCTGATGGTGGAGAAACATCAGAGATACAGCAGTAAATAAAACCAGAAAAATCATCTAAAAAACAGTTAAGATTAACCTCCCCCCTATTAGTAGCAAACCATCACATTAATACAAAAATCATGAGAAAAAAAAATCAAATATTGCCAAAAAACATGATTTGCAATATTGCCCAGAATAGCCTGATAAACCCAGAGATACCAGTGGGAGAGTTGCTTCATGTGGCTCATTTTTCTCAAGCATGAATCAAAAACCCAACTGACTCTCTGGATATTTATCTTATAAACTGTGACTTGAACAACTCTGCACCACTGAGTCCGCGTTAAAATGTTCATTCAGGCTGACGACTACCCTGTTCTCTAACACTATCACACGGAAGGAGAAGAGATTAAGAGCTCTGGGCAACAAGTTTGTTCCCAGACTCCCATTAAACTGTTACAGACTAGTGTACCCCGTGCTCCTGCCCCAATCTATGACCCTTTGCAGACGACAGAGCAACAAGCTCGCTTGATAAATTAGCTCCATAATGACTGAGCAGGAAGAACAGGCTCCATTTTATCACCAACACACAGGCCCTTGACAGGTGGAGTGTGATAAGCATTAGAAAGAGGCAGGCTGCGTTGCGCTGCCAAACGGAGATGCACTCTGGTTACGTAATGTTAGTTGGGGGAAAAAGGTGGCATGGGAACCTGAACTGACCTTTCTCCATTGGCATGTGATGCAACACACATTTGTGGTCACTTGGGGAACCATTTCACACTGTTAAATGCATTAGATGGTAGTCAGGGGGCCCTCTGTATCTACATGAAAGTGGGCAGAGATCTCTCATACTGACAGGGTGGTTTCACCGAGCCCACAAGGCGAACAATGGCTGTTTATCCCTCTGGTTCCTGAAGCCTTTCCTATACAGGGCAGCTCAGCTAGGGGAGGAGGGAGAACACGTGCCTCACCCCTGACCACATTCAGCACCGGCCACATGCAGGACAGCGAGGTGAGACACCAGCCATTCAGGGTGAAGGAGTGCCAGTTTAGGGGCTAAAGGTCCATACAGGTCAAAAGGATAACCCAGTCAAAACAATGGAGGGGAGATGAGGCCTTGTCAGGGAGGTAAATTTTAAAAAAAGGTAAAAATGATCACTGATATTGAGAATGGGCAACCAACGTAAGTGTTATAGAAACCACAAAATAGTATTATGACACCAATTTAACTCAAGCTGACTCAATTAATTGATCAACCATAACTGGAAACCATTGTAATAATCTGTAAGTTGTTAAGTCATTTTGTAAAACAAAAATATCCAAAAATTCACTGGTTCTAGCGTCTCAAATATGAATATTTGCTTTTATGATAAAAAAATAAAATAAAAAATACATCTGCATAAGAGTGATGGACATTTTTTTTTACAAATTTCTGATATTTTACAAACCAAATGGTTCATCGTTTAAGTAAGAATTAATCAACAGAAGAAACAAGTTGTTTTCACTGATGAAAACAAGACTAAGAGTCTTCAGCAATGCAATGTTTCAAGTACAATGTTTATAATGTTTATCATATTCAGGAAATCTATCAGGAAAATTAAATAGAGGAAAATTCAGAAAAATCACCACAGTGGTAAAGAGATATCCTCTGTGGAACATAAATCTCTTTACTAAACATGTGCTAATCTGTGAAGTACATGTTGAGATATTTCACTAAATAAATAAATATTTTGACCTGCTGGTGGCATAAGAAGAAAAGTCAGAGGGACCAAAGTCATTGAGATTCATCCTCAGCGCACCAATGGATATCTCTATCACATTTCAAGGGAATTCATCCAATAGTTGTTGAGACATTTCACCAGAAACAAAGAAGTCAACCTCACTGTGGCACTAGAAAACAAGTCAGGCTTCTAGCAAAGTGATGGATCAGGCCAGCATTGCCATCCCTCGAGCCACAACACAAGTGTGGCTTAATCATTTGTTTCAGCCCTAAAAACAAGGACAATAATACATTTGTTTTCATTTGTAATTAATATCTAAGTTAATGTAGCGGCACACACAGGCATATCCATTAGTATCTCACACACACACACACACACACACACACACACACACACACACACACACACACACACACACACACACACACACACACACACACACTAACTATTATTCCTCGACAGGCTCTGTGGGAACCTGCATTAGTCCAGCAGCAGATTAATTAAACCGTTCCAATATCGCAGTTGTAATATTACAAAGACAACACTACAGGACAGACAGGCGGGAGGCACACTTCAATAATACTCTCTTAATAATGGCCATTTAATCGGCCAGGCTGCTGAGCTGCTTACACACACACATACACACAGCTATCAACGGGCCAGACGTGGGGGAGATTAAACAGTTTGGGCCAAAAGGGAAAAATGCCACCTTAGTTAATCCGAAGTTCTTGGCATGTAATGCATTTACAGTTGATTTATTGGCTGGAGTAAAGCCATGAAGGGGCAGCAGTACTAGCAGAACTATTTACCTTCCTGACAGGCACTGTCAAGGGTCCACACACCAGCTCTCCATGGATTAAGGACTTTCTGTTCTTACTGGAAACACTGAAGCAATAATTTTGCACCATGGAGATTTAGCGAACTAGGTGGCATCACAACAATTACGGTAATTTACTGGCAAGTGATCACAGCAACAGGGACCCCAGAACTCCTGAGCACAATAAAATGATGTTTGGCACATGTAAAGACACACACCCACCGTCATACACAAACACACAACACTCGTGGACATGGGGGCCTGACTGTAATTAAGTCGCCCTTGGGGACCAAAGGTAGTCGTGGTGGGCAACAGTAATAAAGATATGATACTGGTTTTTAAGCTGTGCTTTTAAAAACACTTAATAATATGAGCCCACGGGGAAGGGGGGAGCCACAATAGGCGGAATGAAAAAGCCTTTCAACCATGAGGAAACCAGCAGGCTTGTTCATAACACACACAGTGTTTAAAGCACAGGATGGACCATTTATGATGATGGGGACAGGAGAGGAAATGACTAAAAACATAGCATACAGAAACAAAAATGTTATTCTAAAACTGCTCACACAGCTGTTATATTGTTCAATGAACCTTATCTGGAAAAGGTTCTACATTGATGATTAAACGTGAAACTAAAACCAAGATTACAGTAAAAGGTGCGAGTACTGTAATTTTTTGTTTATCTTCCTGCACCTTTCTGGCCATAATTATGTTCCATCAGTAGGTACATGTGAGAATAAGTCAAATCAATGCACAATCAAATGGATGAATGATGAGATTGAATAATACTGTGAATTCTGCTTTACTGTGTTGTCTGTCATTGCAAACTGAATATCTTTGGGTTTTAGGCTGTTGGTCACACACAACAAGCAATGTGAAGTTATGATGGATATTTGTCACTTTTATAGACTAAATTATTCATCCAAAAAATATTACACGTTAGGGGACAATGTGATACTATAAGACAACATAAAAATTTTTAGAGTCAGAGATTTTATTATAGCCTACTCTTTATACAGATGCCTTTATATATACTGCATGTATCTTATAATATCAACTTTGTGGACAATTTAAAAAAATGAATGAGCACAAGTGAGCTGGACTGATTTACAGCAATATTGGACTCAGGGATTTTTGTACGAATGTGATAATGTACCTGAATTTGTCAGGTAGTTTGCTGTATAAGCCAGAAACATACAATTCTGTATCCAGTTACTTTATCTATTAATTGTTTCTCAGTTGAATTTCTAGAAAAATAACGATTTCGCAATATATATTATCATGAAATAAAATGACATACACTATAGAAAAATGTATCCATATCATCGAACCTCAAGACAGATAAATCAATAATGTAAAAATATAATTTAGAGCTGCTACGAACAAGTCTATTGATTAATTTGATATAATTTCTTGATTAATTGTTTGATCTTTAAAACATCAGAAAAAGGTGAAAGATGCCCATCACATTATCCTAACCCTTGTTTTATTGTGATGACAGACAATAAAACAAGGGATCAAAGTTGTTTCTAATGTGTGTTTCTTCTTCCAGTTTTTCACACACAGTCCAGTGAATAAAGATATCTTGCTGTGTTACATCATCATTCAAACCTCTGACACAATAGCGCAGGTCCACTTGGGTTTGTCAACGTGAATCAAGTTTTGTTTTTCCATTCACACCACGGTGCAAAGCGGGAGGAAACATCACCTTGTAGTTTATAGAGTAAGACAGATGTCTTCCCCAGCGCTTCTGTCCCGGGCCAGTGTTTATGATATAAGGTCGCAGGAAGGGGAAAGGTCAGAGAGCGGTGACGATGCTGGATCAAGGCTTGGGACGTCTTTCAGTACCAAGAGATGTTTTCTTTCTGATATCAAATTGATATGTGTCCAACTGGGTAAAAAGCAAAGTTGTTTCTTAAGTAAAGGGGCAGCTGCCAGCCCGAGATTACAGCTCACCCAGTCTGCCTTGGTGCCCATACTGTTCACCACTCAGCAAGAAAGGAAGTGAAATATACATGTTTTCACTGAGCCAAAGCACAAGCAAAGATGGATGATAATTCTTCAATAGTGGCCCTCCGCCACATCTTAGACAGACACATAATGAGAATACGTTATTGTTTCCCACTGTTATTGTGAAGTTGTCTAAACATGAAATTTATTTTGCGCAAATGTGCTTTACAATCAAAGGTCAAGGAGTGATCAGATGTTAGAAAGCGATTTCAGAGGTCAGGAATGTTACACAAGAGGAATTTACAGGAAATGTGTGAAAGCCAAGGCTTTGAAGGGCACATCTGATGCAGATTTTATATGATACTGATTTAGGAATATATATGCCCACTGAAGTGTGGATAGTTTGAAGAGAGTAAGAAATGGGGCAATGGGAAAATAGAGGAGTTCAAAAGCACTGAGTGTTTAAAAAAAAAAAGGTACTGGGCTATCATGCCTGCTTAGAAAATCTGAAGAGGAAATGTTTCCTTGGACAATTTTGCCAGATAGTTTAAAAGAATATAAATCAATGCTTCAGTCACTGGCCAGGGGACGTGTGTGAAGGCCTCTGGGTCTGTAACAGTTGGATGTCCACCACACCCAGTCTGTCTGTCAGACACTGACTGAATTTACCAAACATCAACTGGGACAATGACAATACAGTTTGTACGTACGCCGCTTAGTTAGATACCATTCAAAAGTAATTTTCTTTTTAAAAACATGTTTGATAGAGCGAATTTGAGTGCCACACAGCACCAAAACTTTACATGTCAAACTTTAGCATGCAACAGTTGTTACCGCGGCTGGTGTCCTGTTGCCAGCTCGGCTTCAACTGACGCTCCGGTGTGTCTTCTTCGCCCTGCTCCGACTCAACCTAACAGCTTGTTTAAAAAAACACGATAACAACAAACCACAGAGCAGTGCCTTACCTCAGAGTAACTTTGAAATATTGTTAATCAACAGGAGCTTTTTTTGCCTCTCGCCACTGTCCCAGCCCAGGAAGGGAAACCCGGAAACCGTCCCCGTGAGTCCGCCCTCGTCCCTGAAGCTTCTCTTGTCCAACGGCTGTCGTGCTGTGCCACATACGCCATTATGGTTCAAAGGCCAGGACGGCTGAGCCATAGAAGGGCATTGCTGGTCAGATCCAATATGGCTGCTTAAGTATTACAGTTGCTTTAACAGGTTCCTCTTTGACCGCTGACATTTTTAACTTAACTTAATGTCAGCTTTGTAACACATTTACTAAAAGTAGGCTGCTGCACGTAAGTACGAATTTGAGGTACATTGGTGGAGTATTTTTCTTTTAATGCCACTTTAAACTTCTACTCCACTGCATTTCAGCGGGAAATATTTGACATTTACCTATTTGATAGCTTTAATAACTTTACAATTAAGACATTTATATATAAACACAATAACAGCGTGTAGAATATGATAATTGCTGTAAATGCTGTTTATTAACTACTCAACAGTCGATTAACAGAAAATTAATTGGCAATTATTTTGATAATTGTTTAAATAATTTTTTATGTAAAATGTCAAACATTTCATTGTTTCTGGTTCTCAAACGAGATGATTTTCCCTCTAATTAATTATTCATTAAAAAATATTTATAACATTTATAAATATTGTTTATTAACCTTTAATAATTTTGAAGTTTGGACTGTTGGCTTGACAAACAATCACTGTGAAGGTGTCATTTTACACTCTGGCTAATGTTGAATGCATATGTTACGAATATTTACAAAACCAAGCAATCAATCCATTAATCAAGAAAATAATCAGCAGATCAACTCAATTCAATAAAAATAATCTTTAGTTGTAGCCATATGTAAAATGGTTAAGTGATCTCCACCTCAACCAACTACAACAGTAAAATCCTATTAGATTCATGCATGAGTAATAATACTGACAGGTCATGCATGTAATCAAATAGTGTAACAATCACAGGGTGTGCTAAGCCATTTGACAATCATTAATTCCTGTAAAGTGATGATGACGAGGTTTTAAAAAATGCTTACAGACTATAGTTATTGCAAAATAAGTCAAATTTTAACAAAAAGTGGAAGGAAAGTATCCTGCAGTAAACTAGAACTGTATAAAAGCAGCTGAAAAGACAAAAAATAAATTTGTTGTTTACAGTAAGGGTCATTATAAGTTATTAGGCTACAATTATTCTAGGCTACCATGGGTGGTGCATAACCAGCCACCCGACCTCAAAAATAAAAGATATAGGCTAAGAAAAAACAACAAAAACATTCACAAGAACGTTGTAAAAAGACATAACACATGCAATAAGAAATGATAATCCAAGGGAAAATTCAAGTAGGCTATGAAATTAAGAAGAGCTGCAGTTATAAATAGTTATACTGTTTCTGTAGAGATCAGGGAAATAGAAAAGACAGAGAATCGGGTCTCTTTGGAAAAATCAGCTTGAAATTTAAAGTGAAGGCATTTAAAATGAACATTATATTTTCTTTTCTTTTCTTTTCTTTCATATTTACTGACATTTTGTGTCAGCCAGTTAAGAGCCACATACATATAAAAACTGATGTGAAATGGCCATTTTAGGCCATAGGCTACCACAGACAAGTGGCATTAAACTCCATGTCTGAAAAATCATTAACCGCCTTGATAAATTAAACCACTGCATTTCAGCTGCTCCATACCCTTAAAAACACCCCCCGTATGCCTTCACCCGTCTCCTGCCCCCCTCTATTCATTGTAAATAACTGTTCAAACACACAATGCGCTCTGGACCGCTTTATTCAGTCGCACAACTTCCCTGTGTTTTCATTGGTCCCTTGAGGATGCGGCGACAGCTGATTGGAGGAAAGTTTCTCCTCCAGTCCATACACCCCCCACCCCGCAGATATTCGTGGTTCGGTGCTACTGTGATTCCAGTTGTTTTCACATCCCCTCACTAACAAAGAGACTCAGAGTTGCTGTCTCTTACATCTCCGAGTAGAGTGATGCGCAACTAAGGATTGACGCTGCTGTACGTCGAGGCGAGAACGAAGAACTAAAGAGCAGAAATACACCTGGCTTTCAAGAGGAAAAATTAGGGGAGAGTTTGAAAAGTTTCTCATAGAACTAAACGTAAAGAGCGAAAATGGTGTCCGCGGGACTGGAGATCCTGGGACTGTCGCTGTGCGTAATTGGCTCGCTCCTGGTGATGGTTGCGTGCGGACTGCCCATGTGGAAGGTGACGGCTTTCATTGAGGCGAACATAGTGGTGGCTCAGACAATCTGGGACGGCTTGTGGATGTCCTGTGTTGTGCAGAGCACGGGGCAGATGCAGTGCAAGGTGCACGACTCCGTCCTCGCCCTCAGCCACGACCTGCAGGCAGCCAGAGCGCTCACCATCATCTCCTCGGTGATGGGCGTGCTGGGGCTCATGGTTGTGATTGCTGGGGCGCAGTGCACCAACTGCATCCGCACTGAGTACGTGAAAGCCCGGGTGGTGAACGCCGGAGGAGCCATCTACATCATCAGTGGCGTGTTTGTGCTGGTGCCTCTCTGCTGGATGGCCAACAACATCATATCGGACTTCTACAACCCGCAGGTGCCCGCATCCAAGAAGAGGGAGATTGGCGCTGCGCTGTACATCGGTTGGGCGGCCACAGCGCTGCTACTGATCGGAGGAGCGCTGCTGTGCTGCTCCTGTCCCTCCAGCGGGAACTCGGGATACTCAGTAAAATACGCACCGACTAAGAGAACCACGCAGAACGGGGACTATGACAAGAGGAATTATGTGTAGCTATGTGGCTCAGAGCAGGCGGTGCGTAAAAGTGACCTGCAGCTTTTGAAAAACAGTTTTTTTTAACGGACGTTATCTTTGCACCTGCAGTTTTTTTTATTAGAAATCTGAACTTTGAAAATCAATGGAAGCACATCTGCTGTTTTACCTTTAATACGCTCGGACCGCAAATTCACAAATCCTTTTTGTATCTACAGGAGATTAAAAAAGACTATCAACCACAAGAGGTAGACAAAAAGGAGTATCTTTGTTAGGTACCTGCTTTTGTAAGTCTTCGAAATTATTAGTGTTTTGAATTGTTTACTGTTGTAACTACAAAGTTTTTCTGTTCTAGAAGAACTCTTGCCATCGAATATATAGGCTACACTGTTTTTTTTTTTTGCCTTGATGTGCATTGTCAGCACAAACGTGTAACTGAGAATGATTGCACTCTCACACATTCAAAGTCCCATTGCCTTTAGTGGAACGACGCCGACATGTTGAGGACTTCAACAATGCCCGATAGCAATAAAGACCGACGGAGAAAAGTAGTCTAAAAAAAACCTTAATAAATCTCGGACACACTTTTGTGTCGTTCAGAAGTTGGTTGCGGTGACTGAGGTTTGCAGTCTATTTTTGGACCTGTAGTAGATTCCAGAGAGCCTGGGATCCCTAGGTCACAACATGAAATGTTACAGTACTTTTCTCGGCTGCACTGAGCACCTGCAAGGTTTTTGCATCATTGTCACTGCAGGAAGTCTTTTCTTTTCAAAACATTCAAGGAATAAACTTTGTTTTCTGTTGGTTTGTTGACATTTGATGTAATGATTCATTATTCATGTATACGAAGATGCAATATCGTTTCATTTTATTAAGATTAAACTGAATATATTGTCTGAAAACTTTAGTTAAAGTGTGTTCTTAAACAAAACAACTGACAACGGAGCTGTGATGGTCTGCAGAGGCAGGAGTGCCCTACATGGCTGTGCGTAATGCATGCCGTTCCCACCGTGAATCCATAAACCCCCACGGCGGGAGAAAGTATTTTGGTTAGCCATAGAAATCCAGATGACAATGCCCATTCAGCTAGAGTGGGGCTCTGCTGTTCAACTCACAATACTCCACAACCCCCACCACCCTGTTTCAGACCACCCCCACCCTCCTCATCCGCAGTCAATGAAAGGCGTTCAAATTAGAGCTACGGAGAAGTTGCTGGGATCGTCTCCCCGCAAGTCACTCCATTCATTAGTCGTCACAAACCCACCTCCCTCCATCAGGACGGTGCTAAGATAGATGGACTGCATGATGGAAGATTACACACCATCACTCTGAAGTAATTAGTTTATCCACAGCTGCTTCAAAGGCACCACAATTACTCAAACACTGGGGATGATAGTTAGTTAAAGATATTAAAAAATTGGAGATTTCTTAACTTGTGACAACAATAGAAAAACACTATAATACAAGATATTTCAGTTTATGAGTAAAAGCCCTCCTGTTTTAAACTGTGACTGGATTAAAGCAGCTTATCCATACTTGTTTTGCTGGTGACTTAAGAATCTTAACAGGTCATATGCCCTCTTAAAAGTTGAAAATGTGGTAGTGCAGAGAGTCTGCATGCAGTCAGGAGAGTTTGTGATCAGTGCACCCCACAGGAGACTTGTTGTAAAATGTCAACCAAGGCTGAGCTTATTATCCACCAGAGAATATTCTCCACATCCAAGACACAAACCCCTGCCCCATATGAGACCTCAACATTATTGCCAAATCTCTGAACTTTTGGTTATCAATATAATTCAGTTTGACAAAACAGTTATGGAGCTTTCAGCCATATCACATGGTCTTCTTCAGTGGATAGAGTTTTCTCAGTTGTTACGGAGAGGGATCTGTTGACGTGTGTCTTCAGGAGCTGTTGTGATTTCACCCCATTTAGGACTTCTCATGTGTTAAGCATGAAGGTTCACTCTCGGCTTTTGAAATTGTATTTTGACGCAACAATCTCAACTCAAGGTCTACTTACAAACTTGTTGTAGATGTGAAATTCAAATGAGCAAACTCAATGTGTGGATAACCGTGTGAAATTCCAAACTACATATTTCATATTTCCAAAGTCAATAATGGTCTTTCATGTAGAGCTGAAACAAATTGTTTAATAATCAATTGGTTGATCAACAAAAAATGAATCGAAAACAATTTGAATTTTTTAAAAATGGCAAAAATTCTCTGGTTCCACCATCTCAAACACGACTATTTGCTGGTTAATACTCATCTTTTATATCAAACTGAATATGTTTGGATATGGATTGGTGGTTGAACAAAAGAAGTGACTGAAATATATTAATTTGGGCTCTAGGAAATTATAATGGGCATCTTTCAGTTTTCAATATTCTGACACGAACAAACAATTGATTTATAAAGAAAACAATTGACAGAGTAATTGGTGATGAAAATATTTGCTACTTGTATCCTTGCTTTCTATATTATATTATAATATAGCTTCCATCCTATATTCAATGTTTTTCAAAAGATAAGGCTGGTGATATTATATATTTTTGTTTTGGTCAACAAATCCAATAAAAAAGAGCAACACCAACAATGCATTAGTCTCTCCGTCTCTCAATACTTTATGAGTTCCCCAGCCTGTCTGTGGCACTTCCAATCATTCTGAATACATACATCTTTAAAAAGGGCTCATAGATATGTAGTTTAGTTGAAAATAAAAAGCTCAGTAATTTCCTAAAACAGCTGGGCTTGGTAGTTATCTTCTTTTACAGGAGTATTAAGAGCATTTCTGAGGACTATTTTCAGCCGAGAATGAATACACATTTAGTGCTCTTTTGAGTTTTTATGGCAGCAGCATGGAGTATATGAGACTGACTCAAAACAAAAAATACAGAGCTCACGTTCATCGTAATGAAGGAACACGAACAGCGTGCAACAGTGTGCAATCCAGCTAAGTTGTTTGTTGGATCAATTAATCGTTGGTTTTAGTTGTATTGTGGGATTTGCTGGCAATAAGAAAAACATAGAATTCCCCCAGACTTAATTTTTCACACTTGCAGTACAGTTGTTTACAGTAGGCGTTCCTACATTGGCATCTCTGTGGGTTTTTCTACACAAAGACACTCCCTGGAAGGTCCAGTCTGGTCTGCCTCAGTGAGATGTTTTTGTCGGATTGTTAGTTCCACTCCTGTAGTCACCGCACAGAGGGTGACGAAGCGCAGGGTGTGTGTGTGGGGGTGTGTGTGTGTGTGAGCAAGGGGTTAAGTGTGTGTATGTGTGTGTGAGTGTAGAAAGAGCGGGGTGGGGTGGGGGTGCACCTTTAAAAAAGGCCCTCATTCCAATGAGGAGGGAGGCAAATAGGGCCAGCGACGTCACTCAATGGGCACTCGCCATGGTAACCAGCCAGAACCTGCAGTTGCCTGGCAACGGGAGCCTATAATGTGGTGGTATGGATGAGCCTAATAAAAGGCCTGGCCAGCAGACATTCCTGCAAGCATGGACACACATACACACAGCCTATGCACAGCAGTCTGGAAGATGAAGGAGGGATTTACTCAAAGCCTGTAATGGTCACTGCAAAAAGAGCTGTGACAGCAGAAACACGTTTGTTTCATTGTGTTTCATTTTGAGAGCAAATGTTAAGTGTTGCTATAAATGCTCCACACTGGGACCAAAAACACAAACTCTGGCCAAAGGGAGTATGAAACATGAGTGTAAACAAATGAGTTCCTGATATCACAAATATGTCTCATAGAAACAGATGACATAACACACAGAGACCCACTCTGACCTCTAAACTTGACCTTCCAGAGCCCGGCGGGGTGAGGCCCACATGGTTAAGGTCATGTCAGATCTCGGCCAGGCTGCGTACTGATTTCAGATTTGCGCAGTCGCCAGTGAGCGTCATGCGTTTTTTGTAGGGGCTGGACTGGGCTACGGGAGTCGTTTCTCATGACATGAACTTTGAACTCTGAAGCTGGCCTCAGGTCAGGCGAGTCGAAAGTCACTTCCCTTGACTGACCAGGCATGATCTCATCGCAGCAGAATCCCCTGCATTTGATAGGGGTCACAACCCTCAACCTCCAAGCTCCTCACACCTGCAAGTAACTGGTTACACAATCAGATGATGGAAAGTTTGACACTTTAAAGTTTTGATTTCATATGGCATGGATTCTACAAAGCAACCAAAGCACTGTAGATGATTAGCGGTGGAAAGATACTTAGCTGTAGTTTTCAGTTATTTCACAGATTAACATTTATACACAAAAATATATCTTAAAATATGAGGCATCGTCTTATATTAAACCAAGTAGTGTGTAAATCAGACTTTTAATTTAATTTGATGATAGTGAGGATTACACTATAATAATGGTTGCTGTTGGATCAGAATACTTCTTCCAACACTGTGGATGATTCATAAAACAAAGGAGACTTAATTAGTGTTTTTACTGATTGACTCAGATGTACAACAATGTCAGCAGGTGCATACAGTCCACAGACTTCCCAGCTGGATAGAGCTTACTCACAGATAGTAAAGCCAAGAGTCAGCAGGTGGTTAAAAGTGGTGGACAAATGTGGCTTTGTATACAGAGTATACAAAGACCCCATGAGCCATTTGTCTGTGAAACAATGCGTGAGGCAGAGTGGTTAGAGATGGAGATCAGGAAAAAAAAAACAAAAAAAAAAACACATGCTCTTTTCTCCTGTATTACAAAGTTTACAGCTTGGTGACTCACGAGTTTTTGTCGCAGCCCAGTAGCACGACCAGGCTTCCTGTGCAGTGGACAGCGGAGCAGGAAACAGGAAGGAACATGGAGGGTGTGGAGGAGGAGGGTGGAGTGTGTGTGTCAGGAGAAATCGGAGTGCTTGGTGGTTGAGTTAAAGCACTCCCAACAATATACACACCTACTGATACATAGGAGTTCATATGTCTGTACACAACACCCACGTCACTTCTGACTGACATTTGTTTAGTCACATTTATGGTTACGATCAGCTTGTTTCAACCCTTTCGAAGAAGCACATATGAGTGCATCATATTGGTCAATTAGCAGGTAATGGTTCATTTATAGGTCAAGAACATTTTTCCTCATGGCTGTGTTTCTGAGGTCATGACAAGTTTATATTTTGGACATACATGGGAAACACATGAAATGCACATGGTTTTCAGAAATTAAGATTTTGGCTTGAATGTTTCACTCAGTAAACATCATAAAACTTCAATGGAGAGCTCGAACAAGCTGTTATATTTTTGTGATATTGTTGGCCAGTGTGGAAGATTATTTTCTACAACCTTGCAGCAGCTAGAACTGATATTTTTTTTATAATAAGAGTATATCAAAGACAACGTGAAACTTATGTGACAATGTGCATGTAGTGACAAAGCCACAGAGAATTATCACATGAATCTGCAGCTCCCATCAGCGTCACAGAGAGGTAAAACAAATTTTAGCTAGCCGTAAGGCCTGCAACTTTACTATTTTGGTTCGCCCTCTGCAATCTCAGTGTCATTGCTGGCCTCAGCAAGCAGTTGTTTTAATGAAAAAGCACTAAAAATCCCACTGTACTCTACCTGCTCAGCACCAAACAGCAGGCAGACACAGTCATCAGCTACCTGGTGAACAAAGTGCAGCATTTATCTGCTAAAGAGCCTGATTTCTCCCTCAGAAGTTGGTAGAGAACAAAACAGAGGTAAAAGAAAGAGAATACTGGACTTACATTTGCCACGAGGATAGAAACATAACTCCAAATAAATGATAACATTCCTCCATAACTGCAAGATGTGTAAACAAGCAAATGAACAAGCTCACCATATCAACTTCAAAGGTTTCATTCACAATTCGCTTCCACTTTTCCTAAGTGGCCAAAAAAAGAAAATAAATCACATTATTGCAGTTTTAAAGCTTCCTCAACATTGTACACAGTACAACAGTACAACAGCAAGGGGTTAAAGGGAATATTGCTTTTTAACGCAAGGTCACTAATACTGATATGATTGGAGGCTCACACCTGAAAAAAGAACAGGGAGTTGTAACCAACATAAAATATTTATTAAACGTGCTGCCAAAAATTCAATAACACTTTCCCCAAACTACACAATATTTAAGTATATATGTGTAATTTAAGATAAGACTGCATTAGTTTTACAGCAAAGGTGAAGTATTTTATCAACAGAGTGATGAACAGACTGCCCAGTGACGGCTTTATCTCAAAATATGAGAGTAGGAGAAGTGGAAACAGGGAGTCTCAACTCCTTTCATGCCTGAGTCAGATCATGCATCCACATAGTATATCATTATAAGGAGGCAATTTTAAATACTAGGACACATAAAAACATGTATTGAGTTGCACATATGTGCACACACACACACACACACACACACATAGGTAAGGCAGATGAGACAAAGTGGTGAATGACAGCCCTCTGCTGAGATGAAAGGGAGGCCTGGCAGCATGAGGAATGTCTGGGTGGGATCAGGAGACATTTCTGATTTGGCATGGTTAGCAAAATGTATGTGATGTCAGTCTCTGTCTTCAACTATGAGGAAAGGGGGGGAAAAAACTCTAACATAAGTGTTGCAGTTTTAAATCCCACGAGCATTTAGTCATGTTTGCAGTCAGTTGAAGGACTGTGGTGCAGGTGGTGCTGCTTTCAGCATTGGCCTCTGGTGGTAATTTGGACTCTCATATTAATATAGGATATAGCAATCAGTGGCTGAGTAAACAAACAGCCTGTTTAAAATACACACACACACACACAAACAGGATCAGGATTTCAAAGTGTACAAAGTGTATTGTTTCCACACTAATTGCATCTTGCAGGAAAACTCTTGTTATTTTCAGCACTGTTGGAAAACAAGCAAATAAATCAACAGTTGATATCTATGTATGAAAAAGATTAATCGAAAACAACAGAAACAATGTTAGACGTTTCTTCATTCTCTGCCTGAGCTCTTCTCTCTCTGTGGTTGTGCATGGGACTGCAGTGTATTTTAAAGAATGAAAGTTGTAGTGCATGTCGTCCATTAAAGACAGTCCTGCATGACTGAGCCACCTACCACAGAGGATGAAAGAAAAGACTTATCATTGTGCTCAGGCCTGGCCTCCTTAACTGTGTGTAAACCCAAATATCACATAGAAGACATGAAAAAAAAACAAGCTGTGGAAAACATATTTACACATAAACATACTGCATCTTAAATGTCGTAACTGCCTGCTCATCACTGGTGGTTTACAAGACTGGATTGGTGTTAATTTGTCATTTAGCAACTGACAGGAGAAGGGCCTTCATATTAACACTGGGACATCGAGCCTGCAAGTATGAATGCCAATAATAATGGATAAATAAACTGCAGCCATTTTCCAGCAGGATCCAGACAATCCATGTGAGGGATTCTTACCGATCATTTAAAGCTGGGGTACTTTTACACCAACTATGGGGACACTCCCCTTGAAGGAATAGTCTGACATTTTGAGAAATACACTTGTTTGCCTTCTTGGCCAAAGTTAAATGAGAAGATCATTCTCATGTCTGTACAGTAGCTAAATGAAGCTACAGTCGGAAGCTGGTAAGCTTAGCTTAGCACAAAGACTGGATCTCTTATGCAGACTTGGACAATGTCTTGGGTAGGAGCAACCACTTCAATAAACAAAACAGAACATGATCATTAGAGGTACTGGTTGGCAGATTTTTAAAAATCTCATCTAAGAAAGCAAACGAGAGTATTTTACAAGCTATTCCTTTAAATATTCATTTAATTATTATTATTTATCATAATTTATGAACTTGTATGCAAAGTTCTGTACATATTATTCTTAATCAGTAGCTTATCTCTTAATGAATACGTTTTAAAGTCAGATAGCAAACACATCACAATGTACAAAGCAATAGAAACTTAAAAATGCAAGTTGAATAAAATTTAAATAATTCCAATATAAGAGTATTAGATATTAAAATAAATTAAACAACCTATTCCACCGGTGCTGTATTCAGTAACATCAATCAGTCTCAAATTCATGCAAATTTTTTTTTTCCAGGCTATACTAATCACTTTTGCTTGAGAGCACTTTAAAACAATGGAAGAAAGAGATGGATTCAGGGTATAACACCCCAACTGTGAGGGGGCTCGAGGGGCTAAAGGTCACACGGGCTAGGGATCATTAAGGGCATCTGTGGGCTGACAGGCTGACATGAAGCAAAACAGAAAATAAAGATTTGAGGTGAAGATGTTTTTTTTTTTCTTGTTTCAGATAATTGTGGATTTTAGAGAAATCTATAAGTTTGTATGGGACGTTTGTGCGGTTGATTGTGTACGTGGCTTGTGTTGTGTCTGTGTGTGTGTGTGTGTGTGTGTGTCTGTCTGTTTCGGTGTGTGTGATCATCCTTTCACAGCATGCGGGGCAGACAGGCAGCAGGCAGAGGCAGTCAGCTGTAGTTCTTTGTCTCTGGCTGTCCAATATAACTAATCCTGTGTGGATTCTGACATGATTAGCGACAGAGACGCATGAAAACAACTGGAACTGTTTCAAAGAGAGAGAGAAATGAAGAGAGAGAAGACACTAAGGCAAGTTCTCCAAGATGCTTAGGACAACCCACCTGCCAAGTACCTTGAAAACAGTGTGCAAGTGTACCAGGTTTGTTTATTGCAAATTGCATGAAATCAGCGCCTAAACCTTTTGCACAGGACTGAATTCATATTGGTTACAACTTATTCCTTATGAATACTGTCCGATATATTATTTGATTTTTGTAACTATCTGCCTAAGAAACCAAATACTCTGTATCAAATGTGGGTAATTGATTTTGTGAATGAAAGGTTATAACAGTTAAGTTTTATAACTCTTCCTTATCTATCAAAAAATCTAAACTTTAAAGTACTGAAGTGTTTCAAGTATATAAAAGAATGTAAAAAGTATAAGATAGGAATTTTTCATGTAGTCCATAAAATACCCCCCCCCACCCCCCACCAGCCTCTCTAACTCCACTGAGCAGCTCGCCCTTGTTGAGGCAACACAACTGTTTGAGTGTGAGGCCTTAAAAAATACAGCTCTGCACATCTACACATCGGCTGTATGATCCTGCCTTTGAGGGTATGTTTCCCTCAGTGTGTGTGTGTGTGTGTTGGATCTGTTGCATGGCACATTCCTCAGATGCAGAGCACTGGAAAGGGCAGTGGCCCCACTTCAACAGAGGTGAAGAGGGGGGATGGAGAGCAAAGTGATTGATGGCTGAGGGGAGGCGGCCAAATGATGGGCCGAACAGGTGGATCTATGACTGGAACAGCAACGGACTCACTGATGCTGACACCGTCTCTGCTCATTGACAGGTAAGTGTCAGATGATTAGGAATAACAGCTGTTCTTTGGGCTGCATCCTGTCCTCAACGACAACCACCAGAGAGAAGACCAGTTTTATGTTTTGTTTTAAAACATCATATCAAGACAGAAGAAAACTTCACTTATACACGAGGTTCAAAAGTTCATTCTTGACATCGGAAACAGCAGCTGAGAAAAGAAATTCATCACAATATCCACTTAGTAGCTGTTGCACACTTTCAGTCATATCACTGGGTCGTCATCTGCATCGGGATTTTACCAGGCTGTCATTTAACCAAATGTTCAAATTTCCATTTTTTTTTACTGAGGTATCTTTTGCAGGAATAATCCTCTCTCTCCATTCTCCTCGCACAAATGAAAAGTTGAATTCAAAAGCAATAAAACAACGTTGCTCAGCTCAGTACCCTCGGGGGTTTTGTTGCTATGCAGCCTCCCTGGTGGTAAAATGTCAGTTAACTTCAGCAAGATATTGCTGCGTAACTGACATTACTTTATCAGTTCACTGACATTATTTGTGCCACATTTAGCATGTCACAAATAAACATTTCTGTGGCTTTATCACAAAAGTAATACAACGAGTAAACACATCACTGGCATTTGTGACCACAGTGGCCAGTTCATCTCACGTCTTGGGCTTCTCTTATATTTTGGCTTCAAACAGCTTCTGAATGGACTTTGTTGTGAGAGTGTTTTCTCAGCTCTTGCTTTAAGACTCAGCTGTTTTTTGTTTTTTTTTTGCTTCACTTAAATCTTTATTGGTAAAACATCTGCACTATTAAACAATAAGAATTGAGAGAGAACAAAAAAAAAAAACTCATACATTTCTATGGGAAATGTATGATGTCGCCATTTTGAGTCTCGTACATCAGTTTTTCCTCCACTTGTGCTTCTACTCTCAAGATTTGTGAGTTTCTTTTTTTTTTTTTTAAATCAAGATTTCTTCAACAATTACCAGCCACTGGTCCTTTGTTGGATGTGATACTAATTTATTTTCCCCCAGTTCCTTGTAATAGCCTTTTTACTTGCTTCTAACAGTATTTTAACCAAGCACACAGCAACATCATAGGCACTTTAAAACCTAGTATTTGTAACACCGCTTTCCATTTCCTAAAACACAATTATTTTCTGAAAAAGAAATTAAAAAAAAAAAAAACCCACATGAACATGATGTAAATAAAATGATCCACACTCCAACATTTCTGACTTCTATGTAACGGCCTACTTTTCGGTTTCGAGGTAAAAAAGAAGTGAATCAAGTTTTTCCAGGAGAATTCCCTCCATGTCCATAAATGAAAAAAGATCAGAAGTCCACGACAACTGGACAACTCCATCTGCTGATGAAGATCATGTAATATAATCAAAAGCTCTAGAACAGCTCTTAAAATGACCCTGATTTTGTCAGCCAACCAAAAAAAAATGTTAAAACTTCCGCCAGAAACAAAAACAAGACGACAAAAAGAGACAGAAGGGAAAAACAGAGCGGCTACTGAGGACGCATTTATCAGCAATTCATGATAATTATGTTGCTAAGAATAAACAGGCTCTCCACCCTGTTAATGACATAAATGTGTCTTCCATTGCTTTCTGCAAGTATGTCTGCTAGATAACACCATTCTGCTGTGACAGTGAACAATATCATCCAAGAAGATATATCAATATCTAAATACACTTCTGATTTACTTGTATGGTACGAAGGATCCAGAACCCACAGGCCAGGTGGGACGGGTTTACTGAACATTCAGGATCAAAACCACGCAGGGTGAAGCAGCTTTTGGTCCCTATGCACCTGTAGAGCAAACTGAATACCTGAGGTCTGCAAAAACTGTAAGCTCAGTTAAATGAAGGCTTAAGACATTGTTTGCTGCAGCTTAACCAATAAGTTAACCCTAACTTCCATTTAATCTTTATGTGCTTGTTTTTGTTGTTTAAATGCAGTTTTAATTTCTTATTGTTTTAAATGTTTTGCATTTATTATATGGCTCTGGAAAGCACTTTGAATTGCCTGTGTCTGAATGCTGCTATACAAATAAACCCGCCTTGGCTATGGATGTAAAGTGGATGTGAAGTGACTCAGGGGAAGCAACATACATACTGTACACATTCACACACAATTAAGTGATGATAACGCACACATCCTCTGGCGACAATAAAAACATTTGCATTAACATCCCCTGCTGCACCACGATGCAGATCGTGGCACGTTTCAGTCCCACTGCTGCCACTCAGTCCGGACTTTCCTATGAAACCACCCAAACACCATTCACACTCAAGGTCATGATCTCATCCTGATCCAGGAGCGATAAGGATCTCAATTACCCCTCAGAGACCAGCTCAGGCCCCACCTTTCCAGTCACTCTCTGGCAGCAAATCACCACCAGGAGGCCTGGCCTACATTCTCAAATGTGGGCCAGGGTCGCAGCCCTCACCTTTGTCCCACATGAGCAAGCTAAGCTCAGGAGATGATGGTGTTAATTAAGCCTCAAAACTTTTACCAAAAGTCCCACAAATACAGTAAGAGCCGTTTTATTTTCCATGGAACCACAAGTTGCTCGTCAGCAAAACAAAAGAGTGGATCAGGATGAAAACACTGTAATCAGTGTGGATCACTTTCTCTGCCCCCGTCGGTTGTGACTGCCAACAGCAAACACTCGGCCAGGGCTTTGTTTTATGACACAGGAGAAAGTTTCAACTTCCTTTTTACAAAGGGATGTGCTGTATCCTTTCTGCCCACAAGTGACAATGGCAGTTCTCAGCACGGGTCACTGTGGCTAAGAATGAAGAGAATATAGCATTTTTCTATAATCTAGTTTTTCCTTGTGGAATATTTTAGTTTAGTTAGTACATTATTCACACTTAAATGATAAACCTCAAAACAATAAATGCAATTAAGCCATTTAATATGATTTATTGGACATGTTTAAAATGTAATGTGGTGTGAACTACTCACATACATAAACAGGAATAAAACAGGAATTTAAAAGCAAAAATAAGACTTCCACACATTTACAAAAAGACTGTACAATATACACATTAAAACAAAACAAAAAAACATGGATAAAGTTCTTGTCCGACTGACTGTGTGAACAGCAGCACTCGCACTGTTCAAGACTCAAACCACGAACTGGAACTCACGTTCCCTGAGTGCTGAATCTTCTCATGACAAGAGGGTGATGAGAGCATCCAGAAACTTACTTCTGTCCTCCGTCTTCAGTTCGATTACTGCAGAGGGAAAAACACGGGTAAGAAATAAGTGCATGAATAAAATGTGAGCACACACACATGTCCTAGTAACATGTTTTGATTTGGGACATTTTTCATAAACAATCTGAAAAAGAAAATGTAAAATGTCATGTATCGTAACACGCAGAGAACTGAAAGCAGTTTGGAATAAATGTTTGTGGTGGGGACGTGTGGAATCTCTTATCCTTCAAATGAAGTACGACATACATGTTGAAATGTACATAATGAGTGTCACATCTATCTCACGATGCCCGGTGCTCAGTCACACAACTGACCGCTTTGAATGTCTGGACTGAACTAAAAAGCTGGACTGTAAATCACAGAAAATACAAGGCTGCCACCTACAGTCTACAGAAGAGACTGACATGTATGTAAGAACACATTCTCCTGCATTGTCTGCCAAATTAAATTTACACCGTTTTCAGACTTATTTAACACCACATAGAATTTATTTACATTTATGTCACATTTGCGTCTGTACTTCCCTGCTGTACATAACAATAATACCTAATAGAGCTAACTGATTAACGTGACCTGGACCCCAAATAAGATGCAAAAAATGATCTATGGATTAACCAAATTATAAAACAATAATTTTATAGACATAACATCTCCTGATACTGCAATTGGATACAAAAACGTATTATTACTGACTTCAAGACCTTTGCAAATGAAATGTAAGACTTTTAAATATCTTCTAAAGCCTTTTTTTGACAGAACTGAATTAAATGCTTCGAGACTTTTCAAGACCTGCAGATACCCCCATTAGATACTGTGGACTCTAGAACAATAAATGATGCTGTTACTTACTTGACGTGTCAAAGTTGTCATGAAGAGTTCGGGAGCTGGTGCTCTCTGCAGCTTTCTCAAATGCTCGACCGAAGAAACTTACGGAGTACAGAGAAATGGGCAAGAGTTGAGGAAATGAGGTGATAATTGTTCAATACAATAAAAAAGAAAAGAAAGGAAAAGTGAGGTTTTGGAGAAATTAGAGCTGAAACAATCAATCTTTAATACTGTTCGTTATTAAAGAATGTTGATTTTGATTGTTGATTAACTGTTAAATATCTAGGGATTCCAGCTTCTCAAATGAGAAGGTTTGCGACTTGTTTGTTCTCTAAGATAGTAAACTGAATATCTTTGAGTTTGAGGTGTTGGTTGCACCAAAAATAAAATGCAATTTGAATAAGTCAACTTGCACTCTGGGAAATTGTAAGGCACGTTTTTAAAATTCTGCATAATAACGAAAATAAGTTGTTTTCAGTACTGAAATGTTACATAACTGCAACAGAAAATGCAAAGAAGATTTTCTTATCATGTTTCTTTTAAAATGAAGCTTCTTAAATCAGTTGCTGCACTTTCATTCATTCAAGTCATTCATTTGTGTAGTGTAAGATGTGTTGTCATACAGCTCAGCTCATCTTTTTTTTTAACTAAGAGGTCTTACTTCTTCTTGTCAGATGTCTCAGACTCTGGTGGGATTCCTACAACAATGACAGTCCCCTTCTCCACATCCTTGGGAGCAGCCATGATGAGGGGAAGCAGTTTGCAGCGTTTATTCCTCGTCTAAAGAACCAAGACACCACGAGTGAAAGAGTGGAAAGACACCAATAACAGCATGATATCAGTCTACTTCCTTCACATTTCCAATCAGTTTTGAGAGCAATCAGAGACTCACTGAATGGACAAAAGCCTTCAGGAGGTATTTGGAGAGCAGGGTCAAGGCCATGGGTTTAGAAAAGAGCTTCACATCAGGAGTTCCCTGCAAATGAAAGAGCAGGAGGAGGAGAGGATTAATCTGAGGAGGATATCCTGCTAACAAACAGCCAGACACACGTGTCAGTCAAACAGACACTCGTACCTCCATGAGGTAGCAGTAGAGGAAGGGTCCCTGTGACAGGATGAGGTTGGTACAGATGCAGCTGGCTACAGTCTGCTGGATAGCAATCAGCTTCTTCTTGGCCAGGTCAATGCCAGAATGGAGACGATCAAGGTTACTCCTGCACAGAGAGAGAGAGACCCGATAAGAAAAAAAAAAGAAAAAAAAACATTTTATAGCTTCATAACACTAGCTCAGTCCTGGTCAACAAACATCTTTGAGGAAATACACAAGCATTAAGATTGTAGGCAGTGAACTAACACTTAAAGTGACTCTGTAACGACAATAATCGTTTAAGTTTTCCGCATGTCACGCTGTGCAAGATGGGTATAATAAAATCTTGGTCTCAATTTGTGTCATACTGTACACTATTAATTTGGCCACTGCGATATCAACAGAAATAGATCAGTACAATTTAGGACCACCGTTTTGGATTTACAGCCACAGATTTTTACCATGTTTGACTGTGAACTTGTGTCTCAAGACAGCCCAAAAATCACAGTGTGAAGGGGATTTTAGTTTCTGCTACACACCTGGAAAGGGAGTCGAGAGCCTTGATGAAGTTGTCACTGTTGCTCTCGTCTTTCTCAGTGCTCTCCAGCAAAGCAGCAGTAGCATGCACCATGTCACTGGCCAGGAAACGGTTCTTAAAGCCAAAGTGAACACCAAACGTCTGGATACGGATATCTTTCATTCTGATAGAGAGGGGAAAAAAATAGATTTGTGTGCAGCCTATATAGGAAAACTGAATGACAGCATGTTTCTCTTCAAGACTTTTCTAGATTCATACCCATATTTATTAGAAGACTCTTCAATGACGTCCCTTAGATTCTCTTTGATTGACATGTCCATGGAATTGAATTTCTGCCGCACTTGTTTCAGAGGTAGCCTGTTACAAGAAATATCAACAACAAATATTAGCAGGTAAAACAAGTGAACTCTATTTCACATCACAGGCTGACCTCAAATTCCACTTAATAAAGAGTAGGCCTGTTGACTGACGTTTTCCAGTGAGCACACAACGCACTTACCCCATGTCAGCTAGGAACTCTTGGAGTTTCTTTTGTCCATTTAACGTCCAAAGCTTGAAGTTGCACGATGTGTAGCATGAATTACAAATGCTCTCATACAAAGACCAGTGCTGGTAGAGGGTTAGACGCAGGCTGAAGCAGGAGGTCAAGGAACACACGAAGATAAACAAAAAAACAAAAACCACACAGCTACAAAGTAGTTTGTATTAGTGATTACTGGATTGATTACACTTAAATAAGGAAAAAAACAGTGTTGTAGATCCCAATAGCGATGGCAGCTCAAATGCATTAAGGATACTCGTATTCAAAGGAGATCCTCATACAGTCGATGGAGAGCGAGTTCTCCTCATCCTCATTTCGGTGGTTATGCCGGGAAACATGTCGCTGCATTGTGGCGATGTCAGTTACGTACTTCATACTAAAAAAGGACCAAGGCACACAAGGTTAACTCAGTGCAGATAAACAACTCGATGCAGTCAAACAGTAAACAACATCTTGTGACCAATAATGAACGGAAAACCTGCGAACGACTGCTCAACAGCAGGGAGTTCTCCTATTTAACTCAAAGGGAATCAATCTATGTTTTGAAATGCTGAAGGCGTTCTTACTGTGTGATTTTATCATGAACCCACTGGTCTGTCAGCCCAATGATGGCCCACCTGCAGGAGGAAGAAATTACAGTACAGTGCACTGTGCATTTTCAACATGTTTATGTGATTACAAAAGAAATTTTGATCAGGTAGCTTACCAGAGCATGTCTTTGGTGTCTTTAGTCAACACCCACGCCAGCTCAAAAAACATCATTGCAGCCTGACAGAAGACAAACATGAAAACATTTGTGTGTGAAATGAAAGTCAACATACAGTGATGCATAGTGAACTCTTACGTGTGTATGTAGATATATACATAATTTTAAACGTTGACATGAACATTATCAAATTAAACTTCCAGAAGTCAAGTAAATAAAGTTTTAAAAGCTAATACTCACAGAAGTCCCGTGATATTCATACTGCTCATAGTCAAACAAGATTTCCCTCCTGAGAAATGAATGAAACATTAGTATCAATTTAGAAGTTGTTACATAATACAATCCTTACATCTCCTTAAAAACACCTCACCTTCGCGCCTCCCACTCCCTCCTCGCTCGCTGTCTTTCAATTCTCCTCTCAACTGCACCCTGCAGCGACACGATCACAAACATTAATGACAACCATTTACAGTCAAGTCCACACTGCTCCAATTCATTTCAGTGGACTTTACTAATTTTGTTCAACACATACTTCATCAAATCTCCTTCGTTTGCCAGACGGCTCAGAGCCGTCATCACTCTCATTTCCAGAGTCGCCTCCTTCTTCGTCATCTTCATCTCGGAAAATATCATCATATGAGGGCACGCCGAGGTCATCATCTTGTTTGATTAGTAGCTTAATCTGTAAATGAGATGACAGGGGTTTATACGATGTTGAATTCCAAACGTGTAAACACGGCAGCACAGTTTATACTGAGAAATTTCAATTGCTAAAGAGAGAACAGAGAAAGCACCAATATGCAAACAAGTAAAAAGTAATTAAAATTCAGAAGTAACATTTTAACATGTTGTGTAAGTGTTTTTATTCCCTTCGTTATCAATCATTTGAGCTGAATTGATTATTATCCATCACCTGGGTGTCATTGTAGACATTGACCACATCGACAGGGCGGTGAGTGTCACAGATGAAGAAGATGGAGTCATCATCTGGCTGCAGCATCTCAAGGAGGTCGACATTTGCCCCACAGTTGATGAGAACAAAGTGTTGGAACTACAACACAAGACAATTCAAAATGATACATTTAGTTCTGCAAGATGTCTTGGAAACCCTCGACAGTTATTTATGCTTCTGTCATATATTCATGTGTTAAGCTCGTCTGATTTGACCATACCTGCTCTTTGTGTTCAAGGAAGGCAGTGCCAAGGTCCTGCCAGCCTGTAACTGGCACGAGTGTATACTGGACCTGGTCACAGTGGAACAGCGCCTGGTAAAGAGACGCAAAGACTCAGCAATTGATATTTAATTCACTAATTCATTATAAGCCACTGGAGCACTGAAAATGAAGCTTTTAATAAATGTGAGATAGACAAATCTAAAAGTATAACTATAATCATTTTAGCAGCATTTGATATCAGCATCAATTAGTTTGATCTCAGAAATGTGCATCTTCATCCCAGTAAAAATGCCCACACTAAGTGTAAAAGTACTGGGAGTATTTAGTTACCATGTTCTCATGTTAACATGCTTCAACAGATCCCCCTACCCCTGACCACGTGTCAGTTATTGTACAAAACACTCAGTACATAAAGAAGGAACTCCATATCATTTGAGTCTACATAATATGATTAATCAAAGTTTTGACCTGACAGACAATTTTACCATCGTTTGTTGCTGTAGTTTGTGAATAGTTACTATAGTTCAATAAGGCTGCATATAATTATTATTCTCTTCATCAATTAATCTGTATTTTAAAGTGTCTTCATCATTGCTTGGTCTAGAAAAAGACATGAAAAAGGCATCACAGCCCACAGTGATGCCTTCAAATATCTTGTTTTGTTCGACCAACTACATACTATCATGTATGACATACAATCTTTACAATTGGGAAGCTGGAACCAGCAGATTGTTGCTTATATAATGACAACAATTATTTGATTAACAAAACAGTTTGATAATTTCATAATAGTTTGCCGTTGACTGACAAATCGATCAATCGACTGACAGCTACAGCTCTAAACTGATCGTTTCAGCTGTATATGTAACATGGAGAGGATAAGTGATGTCAGTCTGTGCCCATACTGTGTTGATGATGATGACAAAGGTAACACGGGGTAAAGGGAGCTAATGTTTGCTAGCAGCAAGGTGGGTATCTTACCTGTAGTATCTTACAGGCGCAGAGAGCGTCGATGTCTGACGCCACCAGGAGTGCGACTCTCTGAAAACAAGATAACGTTGAACATGTAGTTTTTAGTGAACTTATAAAATAAATACTTTGCTTCTCAAAATTATATAATAACCAACTTTGATATACGCTGAGTGGCGTTAGCAAACACCTGACGCTTAAGTTCGCCTCCAAATCAGCAGTTAAGGGCAAAGTTAAGTGAAACATAACTTACAATACTGAGCGGCAGGTTCTCCGTTTTCTGCTCCTGTTACTGTTGTGAAAGGGTGTTAGACATTGTAGTTAAAGCCTTTAGTGTCTGAAACTCATTAAGCCTTTAACTACAATGTCTAACACCCTTTCACGACAGTAAGAGGAGCAGAAAACGGAGAAGCGGTCGCTCAGTGTTGTAAGGTACGTTTCCTTGTTTAACCCATTCATGGTTCAAGTTAGCTAACCAAACGTTACACTTTCTGCAAACTTACCTGGTTGGCAACAACTTCATAAAATTCCTTTCTTATGTCCGTGATGAACATTTTAAAAAACTTTTAAGATGAGACAAACTCGATAAAATAACCCTAGAGTGGCATGGACAGCGAATTATTTTGGTTTGTTGTCAGGACCGGAGCGTTTTCTGCTACAAAAATGTGGCGCCAAATCTGCACGTCACATCAAACCAATCGCTGGGGAGGGACGTAACATACGTCACACGTTCGAGGCCACGCCATCACGTTGAATAAAACAAAGCAGCTACAAAAAAAAAAAAAACATACTTCTTCTTCTATTGATTTGACTGGCGGTTGGCAAACCCGCTTTCAGGTGTATTACTGCCACCTACCGGACTGGAGTGTAAAACATTATATTGACAGGAAAATAAATAACTAACTAAATACAGGCGACCACACAGTAGTTTACACCGATTCCTGTCAAATTGTGTTGATTGAAAAATTGTAATTCATTAATAACTTGCCTCCACAATGTTGGTTTTTACAATGATCTCACAAACAGTACAAAGAGTAATGAATTAACTTTAATATAATTTTAATTTACTTAACTACTTTACTGTACTGTGATGTGATCAGGGCCACACTGAAGACATGCCTTAGGTTTTGTTTCTTGGAATTAGAGAGTTTTGACCATGGAGGGCAGTTATATTCTATAATCTATAATTATACTATAATTATACAGAATTTACACAGAATTATACAGAACTTACACATTTTCTAAATCCAATTCTCATATTTTTTAGACTGAATAGCTTTAAATTCTGCAGCTTTTAGATAAAAAATAAAATAAAATGCAAAAATATAAGAATAATAATCAGTAAATCAATAATAAACTTTTTGGTGGCCATATTCACAAACCTCAGGATCAGGTTCTTCAGTATTGTTCGATTAAGAGAAGGGCTGCACAAGGAGAAGGAATGTAAGAATGATTGTTTTGATCTAGGTTTGACATTCCCTCTTGTTAAAATGCAAACTAGGAAAGGGCTTCCCAGTATCAAACAATAAGTACATCATCTAGAAATGTAACAATGTATAAATTGCAGCTTTAAAATAAATTTAAAATAAATTTTGCTTTTCTGCGTACCTTCATTGCTGCAACCCAAGCTGCTTCATAATTTGACTAATTATAGCTTACAATTGTAATAAACATTTTTTGTTTCTGTATCATGTTATTATTTGCCCACTTTTCAATATATCTTTTACTATACATTTCAGATTGTCTAAACTGGTACCTGTAATCATCACACATACTGAAAACTAAGATTGCTGACTCAAAAGAAAATAAGCAAAGGACAGCGGGTAATGCAAGATTATTTAGAAACATTATTTAGTGCCACCAAAAGATCCATTAAAAGCATCACAACATGTACAATCAGGATACTGTATCAGCATGAGCGGCTGCTGTATGGTCCTACAAGCCAAGGCAAATTATCATGGGCACAACATAAATAACACAAACAGGCAGGTTTTCGTATAATCCTTCGTCATGACAGCAGATCTGAAGGAGACTGGACATGATCAACAACCTGATACAGTATACATGTAATGGTAATAACATAAATTAATAGACATGGATGGAAATGCGGGGATTTGGAAGGAAGTAATGAGGAAAATATATTGCTATGCAGCTGTGAAACATGCAAGATCTTAGAAAAATGCAGCAGAGTATAATGAACTTTTTTTTTTGTCTGAAACATCCCCCAGAAACCCACGTGCCCACAACAAATATGGTTCCTATTTTCATGAAATAACATTATCATTCAAGGTAAACGAACAAATATTCAAAATTCAAGTAAACTCCTACATGCCCCAAAATTAAATACACCTAGACCTGTACATTATCTCATAAATACCTGCAAGAATGACAAAGTAAATGAAGATATTATTTGTCTCAAAGATCTGTAAAAAGTAAAGTTCTCCTCCTTCTGTCTAGTACCTCAGTTGTAAATGTTACACTTTCCAGACAGAAATCTTTACATTAACAATTAAAGTTATGGAAAGTAATTAAACAAGGTTTTTCTGAGGTAAAGGAAGGCAGCATGCCACATTTAAACACCATGTAGTATCTTCACAAATGATTCCTATATTCTACTCTATAAAACAATAAAAATGTAAAGATTCAAAACAAAGTTAACATAACAGAGAGCATACTCCGTCACATGCAGTATATACTCCATTCATTAACAGAGAGCCATAAAGCGATGTAGTAAACAAAGGCACAAATTCATCTGTTTTTTTCTGCCATGTTTGGTCTGAAACCACTGTGATCCAGCCATTTTAAGCTCGATTCACGGTGACGAGCAAAAAGTGCTTTGACCCTGCAAAAAACTTTCGCAAGCAAAATCTTTTCCTTACAATTACATATAATTAAAGGACAAATTACACATAATTAACAGATAAAACAGAAAGATCACAAATAAGTCAAAACAAAAATAATATAAGACCCGCAGACTGTATCGTTCACCCTCTTCAATGAAAGTTGATGAAAACTACCAGAGAAGAATAACAAAACCACCAGACGTCACATGCCATTAAAACTATTAACAGGATAGAAAACCTGACCAGCAGGAGCACTGGGAGTCTAGCACCATCACCTGGAGAGGTTACAATCCGACCCCACTCAAGTTCATCGGAAAGAATTGGTTCCACTCTGATACCAAAAACCAACCCCCGTACACTTCATCTCTCCACTTATGGTGAACTTTCACACTTCAGCCAGGTTGGCAGAGGAGCCAGAAGAGTGTGCAGTAACAAAAACCAGACCTACAGTAAGCCTGAGACCACTGATGTAGGAAAACATTTCAACATCTCATAGTTGTTTTACAGTCATATCAACTTGTAATGATATTAGGTGTGCTGTCCAGTTAGAGCAGAGATGTGATCATAAACTGTCTTTGTGATAAAGAATTAAAATACAGCAGGCACAGCAAAAACTGCGGGAAGAGTTGAGTGGAACTGCTACATCGGGTTATCGATCTAAAAAAAAAAAATCTGTGAATGGAAACATTCAAAATATATTATAGGAAGACAGAGAGATTTAAAGCACTAGACAGAGGCAGCAGAGCAAAACTGCAGAGACCAAAGATGCAGTGCTGACAAAGTTATTTTTGATTAACCTGCCTTTAAACGCAACTGAGGTGGTTACTTTCAGATAGGGGTGGGCGATGTTACAGTATACGCTGTGATAAATACAAATTTTTGTCACTTTGAGGGATAAATTTGTTATCTTTGTCTTTCTTATTGTCTTATTGTTAATAATTTCTCTTATCAGTTTTCAAAAAATGTATTTACCACAAAATATATCATGATATACAATCGCATATACCATGACAAAGCCATTTTATCCATGTCACCCACCCCTTTTAGATATGAACAGCCCACATCATCTCTTTCTTCCCTGTTTCCTCCTGAAAAATCAAGCCTTATAAGGTGAAGAAAATCTGAGCTCAAAGATCCACTTATTTTGGTGCTTTTAATCACATCTCACTGTCTTCTTCAGCAAATGCAGCTGGCTCGTTTGTTGTAACGTGACAATAAATGTGAACTTTCAGTCGAGTCATAACAGGTGGTCAGTCTCCTTTTATACAGGCTTAAAAGGTGGTCTTGTGACTGGTCGGTCACTGGTTCAATCCTTGAACCAGCAGGATAAATCTGCGTAAAAAGTGTAAGAGTGGATGTTGCCCCTTACTGCCACCGAAGTGCCCTAGAGCAAGGTCTTTAACCCCCAACTGCACAAATGGGCCAAGACTATGATGTACTGGGCATTCCTACAAAAGAAAACCTGGTTCTTAATGAGGGCAGATGACCACAAACTGTTTTAGTCTCTGGCATCAGATGGCCTCCTTAATCTTTCTCCAGCTGACTCGTGGTCAATGACCGTGACCCTTTCCCAGTCAATGTTGTGGCAGCTCTGGTGTTTTTAGAGGGCTGACGTCATTTGCTACCGCTTTTTCCTTCGGGCTCTTGCTGAGCCGCTTCACGTTTGTGTCACGCGATAACGTCTGAGCCAGCTCCAGGACCATACGATGCCGTTGAAGACATTGAATCATTAGTGAGTGGATCTTTGAGCTCGCACTCTCCTCACCACATATTGTCCCTAGAGGTCAAGAACGAAACAACCATGCACAGAAATGAAAATACTGTATACAGGCATTTTCCCTTAAACCTCAACCCTGCTTGTTTAAAAAGTTGCAAGTTTACAAAACAATCACGAAATAGTGACCCTACATGAGAAACTGTGTCACAGCAGCTGAGCCAGAGCTTGATGGGCAGTGGACTACTAGTGCAGTGGTTGTGTAGTTGACCTGCTCAGCTGTTGTGAGTGTTTAAAGTCATGTGATCTATAGGCACAATACACAGGGTGTGTGTGGGGCTGGGCCATATGGAGAACAGTGTTTGTTGTGTATGTGTCTAAACTTAAGTATCCGTCATAACCAGAAGACCTCCAGTGCTAAAACATCCACTAACTAACGACATCATTTTAGCGTGAAGAATGGTTGTCAGTTATTTTCAGCAAATCTCAAGTGCTTCAGAAACCGTTTCGAGAGAAATCTGACTCAGTGATGAGTTTGTAATTTCAGTTTAGAAAACAAACCATGTGTCACCTTACAAAAAGAAATTGCCCACAATGCAGTTACAGTGATGGATGATAAACAATAAATATCGATATACTGCCCAGCCCTAATGGTGTGAAAACCAGAATTAGAATGATTACCGTGTAACCCAGTATAAATTACAACATCAAAGGGTATTTTCCAGTTACAGCTGTTCTACAGGGGTAGGATGTAGTTGGAGTTAGCCAGCTTGCGTTCTTGTGCGGCGGGAACAGTCTCTCTGTGACGCAGAGGTCTGTGGCAGTCGGGGTCCTGGAGTGGAGGGTAGTGCTGTCTGTAACACAGCCAGGCGAAGGCAAGGCCCAGCAGAGAACCCACTAATACATCTACATGAAGGACAGAGAAGATGAGAGATATAGAGTTTGATTCCACAGCTTCCCATGAATGTTTTCTCACATCCCCAATGTAAAGATTAAAATATTTTGAGTAAATATTAACCCTAAGAGATTTTAGTGTCATATATTCATGTTTAGGGCGCCAAGTTCTTCAGAAAATGGATGAAATGGATCTTTGGATTCTACTGCAGACAGTAAGCACACCGTCATATCTCTGCATCTTGATCTCAGGCTCCTCACAAACCATCTCTGAGTTCACAAACCCCACAACATTTAATAAACGTGACCACATATTAAAAAGATTAAAAATTAATGTACAACTAAATTCTAATACAGGAGGAGGCTGGGGAGGCGGAGGGAGTTCAATTTCTGAGAGCAGACAGCAGAATAGCAGTGAGGATGCAGAGCTCAGTGGTGTTGTATGCAGACTGCAAGTGTATATATGGACCGCCTATTGTGAGAGATATATCCTGGACATGCATCACTGTAGGGTGTATGGAATGTGACCATAAAATGATTTTATTGCCAGCCTGAACTACTGCAAGGCTCCATAAATCTAAGAACAACCTGGACATTAAGACAGTGGAGTAAAAACACACTTGGTTCTCATGCCAGTGTGAAACTGGCTCAGGATTGTCATATTTCTTCAATCAGCATGGAAAACATTAAACTGCCAACACAACTGCAGCTTTGACGTCGACTGAAAATGATGTTGATGGGACGGACTCATCCTGAGCAGCTGGTTGGTTAGTATGGGCCTAATTGAAAACAAATGGCAATTCAGCCCGATTATTAGACCAGGCTGGCGAGACAGTTGTGCTGACACTTTAACACAACCTCTTCTGTGTGCAAATGTGCAAATGCATGTACTGCATGATGCTTTGTGCTAATCTAAGCTCTTTCTGTGAGTCTGACCTTGCCAGTGGTGTTTGTAGTCGCAGGTTCTGGAGAGGGCGATCACAGTCGCCATCAGTAAAGGGGTGAGGAAGGCACACAGCCGCCATGCTCTGCCCTGACCTGCTGCATTGAAGCAGCGCAGCTTTCCTGCAATGTACAGTGCTGTGAAACCCAAACCTGCAAAGGCAACTGAGAGCAGGAAGAACAGATCAAAGGGGTGAGCAGAGCCAGGAGGAGTTTTATACAGACACTAAGAAATCATAGAGAGAAAACAACTAAAGGAGAAGGGGCAGGGACTAGAGATGGAGAGATGCTTTTTTAGAGTAATGTGTGATGCTCTCTTGCTCATACAATAAAATAAGAGCCTGGAGGCAGAAAAACACTTATATATCTATTTTCAGATGTATAATATGGCCCCTGCCCTGCTTTTACATTTGTTTGCTTTCATTGTTGCCAGCTGATGAAAATGTACCAGCTATAGAGAGACATAATTGCACATAAGAGCCTCTCTTACAGGAAGAATGCCCGCTGGGAAAGCTCTTCCTGCCCTCCATCACGGCATCAGGGTCACCGCTGCATCGCAGCTCCAGGTTCATGTGACCGTCTGGGAAACAGCGGTAGAAGAAGTCTGGTCGCGGCCTGACGGAAGAGGCAAAGGGAACACAGAGGAAAAAAATGTAGGCTTTCATCCACTTTAACACTGGCAAACTATATGACCTACTAATGCTGTGTAAAGTGTTTACCTGCCAACAACAAGTTTGATGACGTTGGTGAAAACTCCATTCAGCACCAGAGTCAGAGTCACAGCTGGATGAAAGGGGGAAAAAGAACTGAATCATGAAAAAGATAAGTCCAATCAAAAAGCTACTTGACTCATTTTAATATGAAAAACTGTCAGTTTCTTACCCAGCGAGGCTTCTTTCAAATCTCCTCGCTCTGCCCTCTTCATGGAGGTGAAAACCAGGATTACAATCAGCGGGGTGAAAACCGCCACACTCTGATGCAGACAAAAAAAGGAGGAGAGCATAACAACTCTAATCTATTTAAAGCAATCGTTTAAACCATTGAACTCCTACAATGTTGTAAATCTCACAATGGACAGATAAAAATTGATGCATTGACCAAAGATGCTGTCTTTTTTATTCCATACATTTGTCTTCTTTGTCAAAACTTGGCGCCTACATTGACCATAATGCAACTTGGCCGCCAACAAATCATTCAGAGATTCAGGTCTGTTTATGCTGCTAGAGGCCAAGAAGAGATGAGGAACATGCTACAGAGGCTCCCTTATTTTTGTGTTGTTGTTAGAGATAAGATAAGATTGTTAAAAAACTGAACTGAGGGATTGATTTGTTCCAGTGTAACTCGCAGACATGTAGATATATTACTTACAAACATGAGAAGGGTGGGTACATGGTCTCTCTCCACACGATGGAATTTATACAACCACATCTCCTCTGCCTGGATCTCACGGTAGAAAGGAGGAAGCTGCTCCGTCACACTAAGTGTAGCAAAACCAGAGTTATGTGGGTGTTTAGTTTTTGACAGTAAAAAAAAAAGAAAAACCACACCTACTGCATTTCAGATAATGGATTTATAAAGCAATGCTGCAAATGCAATCATGAATTGACAGATATAATTTAAAGGAGGACATACTTACAGGAACACCACTAACAGCGCCATCCGGATGGAGATTTCCGAAAGGAAACCACGAAGAAGCCTTCCCTTCATTTTGATTCTCAGAGTGAACTTCAGTCAACAGCAAACATCGTCACTCCACCTTTTAACTGAACAGGGACTAAAGAAATATGTGAGGGTTAGTTTTAGTTTATAGTGTCATTAGTTTGACTTATGTTAAATTTGGTGCATGTTAAACTACTGTCTAAATGTTGAGAAGATTATTGCTCATTTGGTAGAGGGAAGGTGGCAATAATTATATTTACTTTAGTCCACAATTACTTAGTATAAATATCTGCACTGTGCTCTTTATTTATTTTTAATTAAAGCCTGAATGAGAACCCAGGCTTACATATATAGTATACAGTATATCAGCTGGTAATAGCTCAGTGCAGATATATCAAAATCACTGTATATGTCAGCCGATGAGTAAGAAATTGCTCTAGGATGATGCCAAAAACATATCTAAGGTAGTTGAGACACAGTGATATCATTATTTCACATTTATTTTTCAGCTGTAAAGTGTCCCATTTAGTACATCAAATACATTTAAGGGATTCTTATGAAAAATGTTTGTTTATGTTTTATGTTTATGGAAAAGATTATCAGCCAGTACACCATTAAAGAATTTTTTGACTTTCAAATATCAACATCTGCCATAAACAGCTTTGATTACAATGAATAAGCTGAGGAAATCAATAAACTGGCAAAGACAATGGCAACCACACAGGTTTGTCCAGTGAGGTGAGTGACACATATGTTTTCAGGGCTGTGTGAGAAAGTACAGGCTAAACTAAAATCTGACCTCTTCATGATACTTGTTGGGTCCCTGTTGACCCCAACCATACACGGCAACATCATTATTTCCCCAGACACACAGAAACCCCCAAAGTGCTCTAAAGCTGAAATGATCGGTCATTTAATCAATAAGATGGTCCACAGAAAAGAAGAAAAAATGAAGGGCCCCACCTGAGCTGATATTTCTCTTTTGTTGTTCATAAACAGTACAACCAACTGATATAAAGTGAAACTGGAGTTTTTAGAGGCCCCAGGGGGTCTTGGGCCCCGGGGATCCAGCTTTGACAGTCCCACATCAGCGGTGGTTATTGACCCTTGTCCCTTAGTTTTCATTCGTCTCAAAGAAGACGGAAGAAACTACCCAAAACCCAACAAAAGAGGGAGATGTTCTCCTCTCTACAATACATATCTACCACTTTTAATCTGAGTATATATCAGGTGACATATTGGTAACGATAATGTTGAGGACCTTTCAGGTTATCCTGTCCAAAACCTGACATAAAGGCCAACATGCTGCACCTGTGCCCTCCACTTCCAGCTGATACACATATTTAGAAGCAGTTATTTAATGCAATAAAATATTAAACCTGTTTTTACTACTGCCCAGATCAAATGCACCATCCTTCAAGCCCCTGTCAGCGCACAAAATAAGACAAACGAGCTAATATCAAGCCCCTGTGCTGCAGAAAGAAGATGTTAGCAGACTGAGCTAAGCTAGTTAGCAACATCTGTCAAACAAGACATCTGGCCAATTTCCGCCTTGTCAAACTGTGAATCTCTGGCTCGTTACAAACCTTAAACAGCTCGTTTTTTTTATCTCTTTATCCTCATATTAACATGTCCTGTTAACATGAATCAGGCCTCGACATCCTCTGCTTCTAACGACGGTGGAAGTCGCACATTTGAGGACTTGAGAGAAACGGGGATGCAACGGAGGAGATGAGCACTGTGTAAAGCTAACGGTTAGCATCAGCGCTACTTCTGGTTTACGATTTTCAAAATAAATTACGTAGTTAATTGTAATATAATAATGTCAATTTAAGGTCCACTTATTCACTTGTTGTGGAGATTTCAGTTGTATCCCACTGTTTTTACCAGTAGATGAAACTGAAAAAAATATTTAATATTATTATTATTCTTTCTAAATAACATCATATCATGCCTTAAGGTGTTTACAGTTCTCTGACAATTTGTCAGTTGTACTGTGTGTTAATACTGCTGTTGTTTTCATTGTATCTTGTGAAGTGTGTTGAGACCATAGACCACAGTTTATGGTTGAGAGGCTTTTGTGTGAAGATTCTGATGACTGCGGCAAATTTGTTTGGTGATAAATATATAGAATAATGCTCAATATTAATCAGTTATTATTGCCATGTATTGGCAGAATCAGTTTCATACTGCAAGCTTGTCATTTATCATTTTACCTGTACAAGTTACAGATTAAATGAGATTTTTGGTAGATCACAGGGGTTTCAAAAATCATGTGCTCTTATAGTGTAAGATGATTTAACATATTTTTTACTCTCATTTGGTCTCTAATTAGTAAATATCCAATATATTTATACATGCCCATAGAATTATTTTTTTTCATTCATTAATCACTGTAGTTAATTTAAATTAATAACTTGACAAAGGCAGGGTATTTGGAGATATTGAATATTTGGGACATCTGCAGTGATTCATAAACCGGAAATGGCTGTGCAGATGATTTTATCTGGCTTGACAAGTGGATGCAAGAAGCCACGTCACGTTAGAGAGAGCCATCTAGAGGTAAAAAAAAAAAAAAAAGAAAAAACCTCTTCAGTGGAAACAGATGAGTTCCTCTAATCCCACAAAGTATTATGGTTTTAAGTTGCTTTATTTCTGACTTTCAGATGTGAATGTCCTGAGATTGTAAGAGACTTCACAGTACAAAATTATTTATGTACGTTTTCCTTTTACACTGGGTTGCGCTTTTTATGTTGGTGAATTCCTTACCATTAACACACAAACATACTACATGATAATGCAGTTTTTTTTCTACTAACCTTGGAATCAATACTATTTTTATTCTATTTCAGTGATGCAGGTAATGATTATTTTCATTATAAATTACTTTTTCGACTGATCCATTAATGGCTTTGTCTTTGAAAATGCTGGTAAATAGTGAAGGTTGCTGGCTATAATTTCCCTAAGGCTAAGATGATGTGCTCATATTGCTTGTTTTATTTGACCGACAGTCCAGATGTGACAAAGAAAAACATCATATCACATTTGAGAAGCTTTGACCAGAAAGTGTTTGGAATTTTTGCTTGAAAAATGTAATAATCTTCATGATTTTTCTTCTATCAGTTTTACTCGGCTGTCATCTTCTTGGTAAATGTATGGTAAAAATCTGGCTATTACAAACACTTAAACGAGAATGTTAATCTGTATCTGGTTAAAAAAAAAAATCACATTCAGTGAGCGGGTTTCACTGAGACAGAGTACAGCTTTATTAAAGTCAAACTTCAGGCATGACTGAACTCTTCAAACTCAACTTTAGAATGAAAAAGGACAGAATCAATATTCTCAAATAAAAAGACAGTCATGTACAAAAAGAGTGTCGTCTCAACAGTCACACACATTTAGAAGCAGAATTGTACAAGCAAAAAGAGCACGCCACAGTAACATGATTCTATGCAAGTTCAATGCAAACTATTTACAAGTTCTTCAACAATATGCAGTATGCAATAACACAGGCTGAACAGTAATCAACATGGTATTTTGTGTTCATCCACGTTTTACTTGAAGCAACACCACGAGAGATAGATATGACCCCAGTTAGAGTTACTGTAAGCAATTTTACTACAAGTAAAAAGATGATGAGTGCTTATGAGGGTGAATTTATTTATTTATTCCAACACTATTTCTCCTCTGACAGCATGTCAGTTAAAAACTTAATGACAGTCTGCAACATTGCACAAAAACCAAAAGACGTCACAGTGAACAGAAACATACCCTTTGACATAAGGAGGTAAGGAGGTGAGGGGGTGTTGGGGGGGTCAGTGGGTGGGGGTCCATCCTAAATTTAATTTTATAAAAAAAATTATGAGCAAATTCCTGCACACTTAGAAAAATCAGATGTATGAAAGGGTCACTTAAATGAGAACAAACATGCTGTCTTCTCAAAATAAAGACATGGGCACTATACGGAGAGTAAACCAACAAAACACATACATCATAGTATTTTAAGTGAATGAAATGATGCGTGCGGGAACACTTAAATTAGGCGTACGTAATACTGCTGCTGTATCAGCTGAGAAGGGGCAGAAGAGGACAAACTGGCACAAAGTAATTCATGATCATGCGATCTGCAGGTGCAAAAAAAATAAAAAATAAAATGAAGGCTATTCGGTTTTACAGAATCTCTGTGCAATATTAAAAAAAAAAAAAGATAAAAGGAACACCGATAAAAACAAACAGCATTAGAATCAGGCATTTAAAGAATCTCCAGCTGATTAAAGAAGTGGATTCGACCAGTGTCTAATGTTGGAAGCATGCATTTCAGCTGAACAACAGTCACCCTGAAAAGACAAAGAAGAAATGAAAGGAAAAGAAAAAAGGCTTTAAGACCAGTTTTGTCATCACAACTCAGACATTTTTTCTGAAGCCACAAACACAAGAGTCGAGGATGCCTGCAGTCTGATAATCACACGAGTCCTATGTAAAAAAAAAAAAAAAAAAACAAAACAAAAAGAAACATCAATAAATAAAAAAAAATCATGAAAATTCAAGTTTAGACACGCAGACCTTTGAGTATTCAAATAAAAAGTGTCTTAATTATGCACCTACCTGATAAAGAATAATGAATCGATAATAATAAAAAGAGTTTGGCAATATTTAGGAGCAAAGCTGCACAAAGAAATCAGCAAGCTTAGTCTTTTGTCAGGAATCAATAAAAAAGGGCTGGGAAAAGGATTCATAAAAAGGGTCAAAGATTATAGAAAGAAAAGAGAAGAGGAGCTGCAGAAAAGCCAGAAAATTTAATGTGTAATTTACAGACATTTAATGGCATTAAGAACACAGAGTTCAAGCCTTTTTCTGCCTTCTTTATCCAATAAACTGCCTGTATTTGTGCATATTTTTTGTGTACTGACGATTCTCTCCACTCCACTAATTATTACTTTCCTTCAGTGTTTGACCTTCACTGTGCAGAATGATGTATGTGCAGAGCCTAGAGGGATGGTTTTAAACAAATCTGCTGAAGGTTGACTTTAAAATGTGAAAGTACGAGATGATTTTGGGACGTCACTAACTGTTTGGAGGTCAAATATGTGTTTTACACAAATGTGATGTGCACGCTTAAAAACCTCCAGCGCACGTACGCTGAAAAATGGACTTTTCAGTGAAGTAAAATCTTACGCCTATCTTTCGAAGTGAAGAATATTTGCATATTAATAATTTCTGGATTTTTCTATGAGAGCGCAGGAGTGGCTGTAATTTCAACAGGGTAATTGAACTTATATCAAACACACATTAGTATTCCAATCGGAGTATTTGCATATGTCTTGAAACATGTCTGGAATTTTCTTACTTTTCTGCATTCAATGGCTTCCCTTCCTCTTTGTCTTTCTTTAGGCTTTTGGCCTCATGATTTATAGTCAGTTTATTAGGTACACCTAGCTAAAACTAATATGGTCTGATACAACAGTCCTGCAATAAATCCTCCCTTCATGAAGGTCACAATGTTCAGTTTTCATTGAACATGTTTTAGAGAGGTGTTGATTCAACTGTATGATCATTTCGGAGGATGCGGTTTGTGCTGCTGTTGCATTGTGTTACATCAGAGAGGTTCACACCTGTTAATACAACACAATGCATCCACAAACTACAGCCTTCAAAACCATCCTAAAGTTGAATCAACACCTTTCTAAAATATGTTCAACAAAAACTGAACCTTATCACCTTCATAAAAGGGAGGATTTATTGCAAGACTGTTGTACTACCTTGCAATCATGTTAGCTAGGCGTGTATAAACTGACAACAGAGCGTATCCACTAAACACAATGAAAGCGACCCTAAATGAACTGAAATGATTTGGAAGCATTGGCACTGTTTCACCCTGTGGCTCGGCTTTAAACACAGACTACCACGTGAGGCTTAAAAAATAAAAAATAAAAATAAAAAATCTTCTTAGAGAAGAAAAGAAAAAAACACAAACAAACAGTCGTGTAACCAGGGAAAAATCACGAGCAAAATGCTGAGGCATGAATACAGAAAAGCTTCCTCCTGTGATGATCACTTGAGTCCAGGCTACAACAGCAACAAAAACCGCTTTGAAACTGAAACTTTACATTCCAATATTGAACTGCTTCACACTGCTTTTAACACCAACTACAGTGAGTCACGATACAGGTCGATGAGCAGCGGCTGTTACCAAATGTGGAATCATTACACCAAATGTAAAAAACCTATGCAATGACTAGATACAGATAGAATATGTAAAACTCCCCATGTTTTTTAAATAGTCTATTTCACTTACAACGTGGTGGAGAGGGAGACAAATTACTGTACTGGTGTTTGAAAAAGAAATTGGTATAAAATGTGGTGCAATAAATACAAAAAAATTGGATTTGACAGATGAGTGATTAAAAACACTGTACAGAAGTTTGTATTTGTACATTATACTGGACTGGACTGTTGTTATACCATTATGTCTTTATATAAAGCCCAGCCTTGAGGATGTTCTCCAGGTGGAAAATGAAGAAGTGCCCCTCGAGGACACTGAGGACTTTTTTGTACGAAGCCAGGCTGGCAGTCATTTCTACTTGTGGCAAAAAACAAACAAGGAAAAAAAAAAAAAAAAAAAAACAGCTTTTAGGCCACTTTCCTCAAAAAAACCACGCAGAGCACTCACCACGTTTCTGACCGAGAGGAAAAAAAGTTACAACACAGTTTAAATCCCGACGTTACTACAAGAAGAAGAGGTATCCATTTTGAAACACTTGTCATATGTTCTTTTGATATACATTTCTGTATATGTATGACCTAGCTAAATTGTGTAGCGACAAGCCGCGTGAAAGTGCTTTTCAGAAAAGTTTGGCAAAACAACAAACGGAAGAAGAAAAAAAGAAAAAAAGGAACAAAAAAAAAAAAAAAACAAGCATCGAAGCGGTCACAGTACACAACGTTACTGAAATAGACTGCATCTGGGCAGTAGTTCCTACAGCCAGAGTCAAACTTAAGGCTGGTTAACAATACTTTAAGACAGCACCAGTGATCACAAGCTGGGCTCCTCCATCTACAATACAAATTACAGTAACTGTTCGGAGGAAATGTGAAAACAGAACTTTTATCGAAAAAGAAAATAAAAAGGATCTGTCTTGTTTAAAAAAGCGTTTCCTTCTTCCAGGAACAACCAGAGAGGCGAGGCTCCGTCCCTCCTGATCTTTAAGTACTTTACAATATTATGAGCCAATTATGTACACAATGGCAAGTGAGACTGGCAATATGAAAATCACAAGTACTTCTGTAATGTCATACCATTACACTATATACCATTATATTTCACCTTAATAGGACTATTTTCACAAGGAGGTCTGCGTAATGCTTAACACCTAAACAAACAAACATAATACACCACTCACCGAGATGAAGTGAGAGAATCTGTCTGTAAACATTAACAAACATAGATACTGTATATAATTATATTCATCTATACCCATAAGTATATTAAAACCATGTTTAAGGAAGGTTGGAATGTAGTGTGATCCTGAAAAAATTGCACAAAAATCGGTCATTCTCCGCCCTCCTTTTCTCCGAGAGGAAGAAGAGATAAATACGATGACAGGTCACGTCAGGAGTGATGGAGGAAGGCTGGCTTGTTTCCGTGAAGCCATCCTGTGTTTGAGATGCTGATCACAGCTTACAGCAGGTAAACAAGGAGAGGAGCGGCGTGGTGGTGGTGGAGAGGTTGAGCCTTACATCTCCTCCTCCTCTTTCACTGCACTACCTCTCCCTCCACGTCACCCTGTGAGTTCTTCAAAGTGCCGGTAACTGACGACGTGACAACACTTAAAATTTCCACAGCTGTAAAAAACAAACAAAAAAAAAAAACAAACAAAAAAAGGAACATAATGAGGTGGTCTGGGCCCCTCCGATGGGCGCAGGCGAGCTGTAGAGACCGTTAGTGATGGTGTTTTATGGCAATAGAGAAGGGAAAATGGCGCACAATGATGCCCGGTCACTTCCCGTGCCGACACTCCAGTCGCTCTGCGGTGTTCATCGGTGTGTCTCGGCTCTGAGTAGCAGCCATCGCACTGGTCAAAAAGCACTGTATTCCCTTTTGTAGTGCACTGCTTCAGGTCAGAAGTGGATGGGAGCCCAGGAGGCCAACGGGAGCGCACTTTACAGGGAATGAGGTATTGAGGGAGCTGAGGCGTCACTCTGCGGCCTGCTGGCCCGGTTCCAGCTCCGGCTCCTCTTTGACCCTGACGGGGCTCAGAGTGGAGCGCCGCGGCTGAGTCGAGCTGGAGTTGGAGCCCAGGGGACTGAGGGGATTGTGACTGGAGCAACAGGGGCGGCCTTCCAGGGAGGAGGCGTTGAGCGCCCCAGCCTCGTGGTCCCCGCAGAACGAGCGAGGGCAGAAATCACAGAGCGACGAGGCTGGGGCGCCGCAGACACTGCAGTCATGCCACGGACATTCCCAACGTCCTGCAGACAGGAAAGGAGGTGATTGAGGATCAGAGCAGTGATTGTACTTGTAGTAATAGATCCTGACGTATCAGTAATGACTCAGGATCAGTGCTGATGAAGCAGTGCTTTTGCATCATCTCAGAACATGAGAAATATTTATTAGCAGCAAGATTTTGACATGCATCTATAGATTTTAATGGATACACACACACACACACACACATGCTAATTTTGTCATTACCATATGGCGGCTTAGTGAGGTTGAGACACAGCAGGTGGTACGCTTTCGGACAGTCCTTCCTGTCACACATCACCAGCTCTCCTCCTTCTCCACAGCAAAAACAGAAGTACTCATGTGTGTGTTTGCCCTCCGGCCGCAGCTTCCGCTTCTTCGGCTTTAGCTTGGCGTTCCTGGCCTTCTCCTCTTTCTCCATCACCACGGCACTCTGGAGGATTATAGAAAAACAAAATGTTCATCAGACACAGCCTCTATGCCAGGATTACTCTCAGGTTTGGAAGCAGAACTGGGTTCAGGGTGCTGAGAGGTGAATGTCCTCACCATTGGCTGCACCCCGAGGAATCCAGAGCAGTTGTCTGATCCGCAGTGACAGGACGTTCTCCTGTTGCCCACACAGTGCAGGTTGTAGTTGAACGTCAGCTCTGTGCCTGCAGGAAAGCCAGGGACAAAACTCACATCATACAGACCATCGAGCTTGCTCTGAGCGCATGTGACATATACGTGGGAGTGTAACGGAACATGTGTGAGCACGTGTGTCATGTTTCCATGTGAACTCACCAGACTCGATGTCACAGAGGGCAAAGAGACCGATGCGAACGTCTCCGTTTACCGTCCACTTCTGGGTTTCACAGTTTGGGCTGCAGCTGTGGTTCATAAACCGAGATGAGTTTCCTTTTGGGCCGGCGTCTATCACACGATCCTGTGAGGTGAGACAGATATCGAGTCACCCGGGGTTTAGAAAACGCCTGGTGGAAGTCTCTCCTCTGAACAGTGTTTATCAGTGTCTGGGATGTTACCTTGGTGAGGGTGAGCATGTAGAAGTTGGTCACATGATTTTCATGGGCGCGTTTGATACGTTGCTGGCACTCCTCTGAGTCTATCACCTCTCCCACGTACTCTGTCACAAAGTCACCCTGAAGAAAACAACAAACATCACATTTGTCCGTTGTTTCAGCCATCACACAGACCCTCACCCTTCAAAGACTTCAGAAATCAAGGACTATTCAACAGGGATTTCAGAGCCACTAAATCTGTGACCAACGTCATTCCCACATTTAAATGAAATCACCCAGAGAAAGCCACAGTGAAGATCTGTGTATTGACAAGAAAAGGAAGCCTAGATCCAGCGAGGTGAAGGCCAGCCTGGGACCTTTATCGCATGTCCTTCACCTCTCTGCTCTCTCTACTGTCACTCATCTAATAACAGGAAGAAAATCTGAGATACAAGGTCTTAGTTTGAATGAGAATCTTTCTAACTAACATTTAGTCTCTTTCACACAAGCTCAAACCTTAAATCACAAGTTTTCTGCTTTTGAATGTCACTTTGTTCCGAGTCCTCCAGTAGAACACGTTTTTGTGATTCACATTTTGATTCTCGGTCCAGACGTCCTTAAGATTTTTTTTTAATTCGCTTCTACATAATTCATAAGTCTTTCCAATACAACACATTGAAGGAAATCTTGCTCCCATACCATGTGGTAAGAAGCACAAGTTGACTTATCGGCAGACCCTATTTTTTTTGTTGCATGTGTTGTATATGATCAGGCCGTGTTGTGCTTTATTTTCCCCGCAGTAACTGTGTTTACATTCTTTCATCTATTTTTACTTCTACTACTTATTTATAGATCTAGAGTTAGATCCAGGTAATGTAGACCTTTATTTCACCGTGTCTTGTTACTGAATAAGAAACTACTGCCGCTTATGTTCATTCATTCACAAAGAGCGGCGATTGTGACGAGCAGGTCTGTAGTGTAAGCGACTTGTTACTCTCTAGACTATTTAGAGCACTGAGAATATTGAGAGAAACAAGTAAGGGAAAACACAAGCGGCAAATCATTATTCTTACAGTCCTCGTGTGGTGTCTCCATCAATGATGTAGACCAAATGTGTAGTTACATTTTTTGAGGAGGCGCATGTCAGTTACACTTGCTGCCTCCACGCGTGGCCGCTGTAGGTGAGCCGTAGTCCCTTAACGCAGGAGTATAAATCCAGCTTTGCAGTGACATGTTGACGCTGTTTTGGGTGAAAGGATTGGACACTTGAGTTGGACACGCACCTTCCTGAGAGCCTGGTTGGTCCTAAGGCCCCAGCCACGGCCGTCTGTCTTTATCACCTCTGTCTCTGCGTACAGCCGCTTGGAGAAACACTGGTTCTCACAGTTGTCTCCTGCAGGACACACCTGACAACAACAACATGAAGGTATTAAGTTAAGAGGTGCAGGACCGTTAAAGAACGTAGCTAAATGAGTAGTACAGACAAGTACAAATACTGACCTGTGGATGACACTCGTACTGCAGCATGCGGTTGAGACACTGGGAGTCAAGGCTGCATGGGTGCTCATCTGTTGGTCTGCAGTTGCATCGTGGGATTTCTGACAAGTCGGCTACGTGTACCTGCACTTTCCCCACTGGTTTGTTGGACTGGCACAAGAAAACACACCCATAGAATAAGTAAAAACGCTGAAGACTTACTGAAAAAAAGTTCAATTTAGACAGTTTTTGGGTTATTTGTCTTAAGGGAGATATTCAAATGACAGTACCTTGATGAATTTGTACGGTGGAGGTTTGCGAGAGTTGCGTTCTTGTTCTAGAGCCTCCCTGCTTTCCCTCTGTGCCTTGAGCTCCTGAAACCGCCGGGCTGCTTCTTCCAGAGCTAAAACACAACAACATCTCAGAAATGTATCTTTCCTACAGCTTCACAGGATGAAACCCCAACAGATGTTTAAAGCAGGAGGAAACTTTCTTGGAAGAAATTACCTTTCTTGAAGGTTTTGTTGATGTTGATCTGACCCGTGACAAAGTTCTTGTCATTCTCCACGTAGGGGAAGACGCGGCCCTGGTTGATCCAGTAGTAGTCGTGGGAGCCAAAGAAAAACACAGGGAAGTCACCGATATCGTGGCGAAGGCTCTGAATGTTTGATGGCACCAAGCGAGGGTTGCAGATCTCCGCTGGCCACCACCTGCGAGGGAACACGATATTGTTCACGAGGAAAAGGTAAGAAGATGAAAGACATGTCAGGACAGAGGAAGAGTGTATGAAGAATAACTATTAAAATGACATACAATGTACATAGGGGGTCCAAACTCTGCAAATATTTACTTTGCCTTTAATTTTTTTTTTTCTGATTGACAATTTGAGAGTCTGTCTAAAGAAACAAAACTCCTCAAGCTCAGAGCTCATGTCCGACCTAGAAGATCTACATGTATGCTGGCTGTTTTTGGGCACGTAATCACTTCTCTTAAACGGAGGAGACATTGCTTGCATCCCATTACCACATTTTAATGTAGTGCCATGCTAGCGAAGTATAAGCAGTGGTATAAATATTGAAGACCATGGCTTACAGTGAGTGTGAGACAGGAAAACAACCATAATGCTCAGTATTTCCTGAATACCCCCATCTAGAGTATCACATCACATCCTGTTTCAGTGTGAGGTGAAACTCAAGTTCATTGCACTGAACTTCAAGGATAAGAGAAGTGATATTTTATAATTTTGTTGATTTCAACTAATGCTATGAAAAGACCAAAACCACCATACATTAGCCTGTCCCCAGCCTGTCTGTGCTTCTCAGCCAAAAGCACATTTGTTCCTACTGAAGACATAAAATAAAAACACATAAAAACAGGTCACAAATATATAGTTCAATAATTAAAAAGTCTAAATAATTTCCTAATACAGGTGGGCACTGTCTTTTTCAGCTTTACATTTGCTAGGGGGCTATTTTCAGCGGAGGATTAGTCCACGACTGGTGCTGCAGTGAGAGTTCATGTTCATTGTAATAAAGGGACATGTCACTTAGTACACTGTACACTGAACACTGAACCTTGCTGATGTGTTTTTAATCATTTTTGGACAACAATGGAGCTCGATGGAACAGAGGAATAAGTTACTTGTCAAGTCATTGTTAGTTTTAGTCTTTTCATGGGATTTTATTGTTAACAAGAAAAATATAGAATATCACCAGACTTATCTTTTAAATGTATCTGACAGTTGCACAACCTTCAGCAGTCTATACTAAGTGCTCTCTGCGTACCTGTAGTTGCCCAGTTTGACCCAGACAATCTGTTTGTAGTGAGGTTTCTTCCCTGCCCTGCAATCACTGCAGGACCACGCGCCCTCCGGCATCTCCATCTCCAAACACTCCGGGTGGAAGGAAGCTGGGCATGAGTCGCAGCACAGCAACTTGCCTCCTACATTTGTATGGATGTAAACATGTATGTGTGTGTATATGTGTGTGTGTGTGTGTGTGTGTGTGTATGTGTGCATGCATTGTGGGAAATGGGTATGCAAAGAGAGGAGGAGTGTATGGTTAGGTGATGCACCTTAAAACCTGGACAAACTCTGAATCTCATTTGCAGACAAGCCTAAAAAAAGTATGAATATTAAACTGAAGCTGAACCTACAAAATAGCATCAAGTCATGTTTTTTAAACATTTAGAGTGCTATGATAATAGTGTCCTTGTGGTGGACAATACTTTAATTTAAAGCTTGTAGACTAACATCTGGCCTTTATTCTGAAACATGAGAAGGAATGAAAATGGTTGGAGACCTCTGCATGTGATTCTCAGGTCAGTTACAACTTTTACTACAGCAGTTACAGCATGTCTGGCAATCAGATTCAGAGCACTGTACCAAGACCAGTCTACGGGAAATACATGCGGCAGCACGGGAATAAAATCAGCCAGCGAGTTAACAATGAATCAGTGTTATACTCAAGTAACAAATTACTGGCAAAAAGCAGGCATGCAGTCCTGCCAGTAAAGCAAACTTTTCCCATCACACATATCACATCCTGCAGAGACCAGCTTGCATGGAATCATGTACTTTTACAATATTGCAATTTACTGAATGTGTTTTTCTTTTTCTTTAATGAAATATAGCACTAACATCACAACTTTAAACAGCAATTAATTATGATTAATTTACAAATCTAGTTCTGATTGGAATTATGTTCCATCCAAGGCAGGTCAAAGCTCAAGAAAATGAGGTAAGCCAAAGTTTCATTTCATCTGAAAGTTTCAGTCAAAAATAAAAACTGACTTGCAGTCAGCATAAAGAGGTGAGGCTGATCAAGGCCGTTCAAATCAAAAAACAAGCCCAGAGTGCTGAAGCAGAGAAGCAGTGCGCCTCCAGCAGCGAAAAGCTCGCAAACCACAGACAGAACCTGAGCTAATCCAGAGCATCCTGCATCAGGTTTAATGACCAATTATATTTTCCCAGCAGGGACATTTTATTCATTGAAACTTAAAAGAACTTTTGATTTTATGTTGTTTATAGCAGCTTTATTGCAAAGATATATATCCAGATTAACTGTCCATGCACAGTGCAAACAAATCGCACAATGGGCCTCGTGCAAGAACCACTCATATGAACAGATTTGTTCTATGAGGCAAATATGAGTGACTTTAGAGAACCTGTCACCTTTTCTTGGATACACATGAAATTTGTTCGTCGTTCAGATTTGTCGTACAAGTCGTGTACAAACAGCCTGTCGTTCTCCACAGGAAGAAAAAACAATTGTTTTGACTTTCAGAATCATAATGAAATCATAAGAATGAGAATCATTATGGTTATTGCTTGTTTGATAGTTTTAGAAAATCCTTTGCTACACTAGCAGCAATATTACCTGAATAATATCTATCTCCATCGTGTCACAGCCCTTTGACCGCCTCCCATCTGAGGTCATGGATCACTTTGCTTTAGCAAGATGTTTTTGAGCATCTAACTTAATGTCAAAGTCCTTCTTTGAACGCAGAGGTTCATTCTTGGGCTTGGGAGCAAATTACAGAGATAAAAGTTCTGAACTCGAGGTTCACTTCCATTGTAACGTCACAATGGACACCAACAGAGACAGGGGTCATATTACCAACTCTTGTTGTGTGACCCAGGTCCTGTACTTAGATTATATGATGACACCTAGGTAAGTTCCAAATGCTGAAGAAGACCATGGCCACTGAAATAGCTCAGTAAGTAAAACTTGAGTTTATAATTTTTATCAGTACAGCGCTGCTCTGGTGACACATCACAGGCAGTTGTATTAATATTAGCACTACTGACATTGCTAAAACGTGGTCTGTTCTTGTCTGCTGATTTCCAGTATTAGGACTTGGAAGCTTTTCTTTTCCCTCTTGAATAAAAGTTGCCCACAAATGAAGTGTAGCAGACAGACAGCCTTATAAAGTAGTTTGGGGGCATCACTTATGCTAATGATGATGCAGTGAACAGGTGATATTAAAAAGGCCTTTTTCACAGCACACATTTTAACTTGTCATTGTAGGAAAAGCGTAGGTGTTTCTAATAACCTTAAAAATGGCCCTGGGTACTTCTCAATTCCCTTAACCGCATCCACGTTTCCCTCGCTTGTGTCTTTTCCTTGAGTCTTAGTAGCTCCCACTGAAGACGCAAGGAGAGATGCAAGGAAAACATGCGAGGAGACAGGAAAGAAGGAAATATGTTTTTAAGAGAAATGAGACGTCCTTTCCTTCTGATGACATCAGCACGGTGGAGTATTTATTAGCCATGCCGTTCAGCTAAGTGTCTTCGGGAAAGGATGGTCTCATATGTCCTCAGTCATGGCTCCTCAGAGATCCTTCCTTGCTCCTCACTCCTCAGAGCAGGAATAAGAGCTTTGGGACGGCTTTCAAGCGAGGATCCAGGAGTAAGGAAAGATCAAATGAGGGAATCGGGAGGTAACAGTTTTTTCTATTCCAAGCGTCCCAGTAAGTCATGACAGTGTCACAGTGATGCACAATACCAGGACCCTGGGACTGAAGCATCTTAAATTAATTTTGTTATTTAGACCTGTGCTTTTCCTGTTGTGATCTGTCAGAGTGTCTGTGAAAAGGGACAGTTTATAGCAATTTAAGTTTTGGCAAATCCTTCTTCTCATATGCCCAAAAGCAAAAAGAAAAAAAGAAAAAAAAGAGCGGTTTGGGATGAGAATACAAAGATGTTCTTGCATGAGGCCCACTGTTTTCTGTTAATGTGTTAGGGAACTTGGCTGAGGTTACTTTGCGCAACTCTGCATTGAAATTAACTGCATGTTTAACCAGTTAATTAACTCACTGCACCTCAAGGCTTTGGAATGAAAGATGCGTACAAAAGGGAAACTAAATCAGAACGGGAGCAGGCACAACACAAACACAGACCAGTGGGACAATGGAGAAAGAGAAAAACTGTTCAGTTACCTTTCCCAACATTCTTTTTGGTAGCTGACGAAGGAGAGGGAATCATAGGTAATTTCAACTCAGCACGATTTGACTCAGTCAGAAGGTAGTGGGACTTATAGGCATATGAACTTAATATGGTGTCAGTAAGGTCTTGCACTAACAGCCCTACACAAGACACACAGGAAGAGACGGGGGTGAGCCGCAGTCAAACTCGAAATTACCCAAAATTCACAAAAAGAGAAAGAACACACAGTCTCACGCACAAACACACACACACACACACACGCGCACGCACACACACACACACACACACACACACGCACACACACACATACATACACTGTTTTAACACAAGAAAGTAACAAGTAAAACAAAGTTTGTCCCAACACAAAGAGGCCAAACAGTGCACTCAACTTATTGAGTAACAGACAAAACATCAGATGTATACTGGCTCAGAGTCAGTAAACTCGTCACCATCCAGGGCAATCTTTGAAGTGGAGTGCACTGTAACAGCCTGGATCATTCATAGTATTAGTATCGTGATGGAAAACAAACATTACATTTCACAGCACTGCTATTCATGAACAACAATGCCGAACATGAAACATGTAATATTAAAGATTAAATATCCAAACGTAAAAAGGAAATATGTGAGGCTTCTGCTTTCACTCATGAGATGTTACTGCAACTTTGACTGTATCAAGGAAAATGGTTATAATCTACAATCATGGAGGGTGATCAGGTCCTGTTGATGCTCCAATGTGACGTGCAAGTAAGAAAACCCTACTCTCGTTTTTTGTCATTATACTGAAGTCAGAGGGCGGTGGAAGCAAAATTAAGAATTTGTGTGTTTGTGTCAGCTCCGTCTGTTCAGGGTCACTGCTGAATCTCAGCTGTCGGAGAGGAAGGCCGTTAGTGTGTACTGCTAGGAGAGCTTACCTCTGGCACACAGGAAGCACCAGCCCACATTGACAGGGGAGGTGAGGAGGCCGTTCCTCTTGGCACTGCCGTGGCTGCTGCAGATCATGATGTGATGGGTGAGGGCGACGCTACCCGCCGCCACGCAGCTGTCTCCTGTGTGATAGGCCAACGGGCAGCGGATACAACGCATCAGACGACCTGGACGGGAAGCAGAGCAGAGGGAGAAAAGACCCGGTGAGTCACAGTTTTTGTGAACCGTTCACTCTGTCACGAGTCATGTAGCTGTGTGACAGTACAGCACGCATAGAGCTGAGAAAAGGTTCACTCCTTTCATTCCAGTTTTTTATAATGAATTAGGTCAAATTCCTTTACGGGCTCCAGTTGTAATTAAAGAAAATCAGAAGGAAAGAATACAACCACTTGGTGCTGTTTTTAGTAGCTAATCAAGACTTCAGGTATTAAAATGTTATTTTCCTTTAACAACAAAATAATACTAAACATGGTTTGACATTTAACATTTGCACTTGATGGTAGTGGTTCTCAACCTCAGGGTCCAAAGGGTCACAAGATTAATCTGGAGGGTTGTGAGATGTTTAATGGAGTTGAAAAGAAGAAACAATTTTTCTTTTATGGGCCTCACACAGTTATTTAAATGAAACCATGTGAGAGGCTTAGAGGGGAAATGTCTCTTTGGTGGAGCGGCTAATAACTCATAGACAACGGCAACATTTTTTATAAAAACATAAAAAGTTTTGGAACCACTTTTTGGGATCGTAAAGACAAAAACATCCATGTTCATCTCCTACTGGGATTTGGGTGTACAACAAACTCTAACATCATTTGCTGAGGGATTTTATTTGAGATGAGTTCCTGGAGGGTTTTAAGAAGTAATTTCCTAAAACCTAAGTTTTAGGTTTTGTTTACTTCCTTATCCCCATGCAGTGCTTTTTAATATGGTCAGAATCAGACACAGCATTAATCCTGCCTGGTGTCACACGTACAAAGAGTAGGTGATGGTGTCACAGGGTGACATTTTTGGCACCTTAGCACTTGAGGTTCATTTTTAAAACCACAAGATACTCGCACAATGATGCAAACACAGTGTATTTCTTCTCCTTTTCAGACGGTATATTTCCAGCAGGATAGTGCACCATCATCTAAAGGCACTTTCAGGAACATGGAAATTACTTTATTTTTCTCCACTGGTCTACGGCCTCCAGGTGCCCCTCACCTCAGAACCACCTTCATGGACACATTAAGTTTGGGGTGGAACAGGACATTTGTAACAAGACTGAGTCATCAAATACTCTGCAGGAAATGGATTTCAGTCGAGAATTTCCTCCGAAAGTATCACCTTTTTTGTCATCTGTTTCTCAATCTAATATCTCTCAAAAAAAAACAGTGTCTTTTTTCTTCCTCTTACATATTGTGTAAGAGGAAGTGTAGACTTGGCCCTTGCTCTGCTTATTATTTGAGCTTTTCTCGATTGCCACTGGTCAATAACATCAGCTAGAGGCCAAAAATATAATGGAAAACGAAACTTTTCATACATTTTCTTCATGCTCTGCTGATGTAGCACTGGCTCGCTGCCACACAGCTTCCACCGCAGACTCAAACAGGAAATCAAAGAAGATAAAAAACAAAGTAGAAGCTGTTTTACCTTTACTGGCTCGTTGCAGGTCTCTCTCCAGGCAGCAGGTAGCGCAGCTGTGCTGAGGGCAGCAGAAGCCTCCGTCCGAACTGATAGTGGTGCCTGGGAGTTTGCGGACACAATCCTCGTGGTAGTAACAACCACATCCCAACACAGAGCAGCGTGTCACCTCCTGGCCCACCGTTTTACAGCTAAAACATGGATGATTGCCTAGAAAAAGGATGACAGAGAATCTCTGATTGTAGAGAGCCAAATACAACAAATGTGATGGTGAAGATGTAGTTTATTTACTCAGATTTTCTCACCATTTCTACATTCCAAACAGGTGAATCTGCCTTCAGGTAGGGACGTCAGACCAAGACACTCCAAGTGAAACTGTCTGTTGCAGTCACCTTCACACACAACCAAACCCTCTCCATACACCTCACAGATCTACACGGAGAGAAAGATGAATCGATCATGATATGAACTCAATACCGGCAGGGTTTTAGAAGAAATACAGTTTAACAGAGATGAATCATGAGCAGCGCTGACCTGGCAGACCGTGTCTCTCTTGCCAGTGCTGCTGTCCTGTCGGGACAAGCCAGAGTCCACAGACTGAGTATCTGAAGCGTCTGCATCTGCTGCTGCCGGACTATCAAGACTCTTCCCAAATAAACCCTGTGATATAAAGAAAGAGCAAGTGCGTTTTTTTGTTTTGTGTGAAGAAACCCAGTCGTATAAAGCACAAACACACCAAATGTAAGCTACTGAGTTCTTGTGTGTAGATATTCAGACTAGTCCACGGTGTGAGCAGGGCTGCAATAAATTATTCTTCTTATTATTAATTAATGTGTCGATTATATTCTTGATTAACTGATTGATAGTTTGGATCGGGTGGCTGTGGCTCAGGAGTTAGAGCAGGTCATCCACTAAGCGGAAGGTCGGCGGTTCGATTCCCAGCTTGGGCAAGATACTGAACCCCAAACATATATCATCAGTGTGTATAAGCACTATACATGTGTAGAAAACCACTGTATGAATGTGTGTGTGACATGTCAGCAGTCAAAAATACCTGTTATAAGTTCCATTAAGATTTTTAAAAAAAAAATGAAAATAATAAGATATTCACATCAGAGAAGCTGCAAGCACTGAATTTTTGCTTCACAAAAACACTTTAAACGATAAATCAATGATCAAAATCGTTAGTGCTTCATTGTTTAATTCGTGGACTTCAGCTCGAGCTGTGACTATGTGATACAAAAAGAAAGTCTTGCACGTTGCTGAAAATGCATAAATAAAAAACACAAATAGTGTTTTCCTCTTTGAGTGTGTGGGTATTTTCTATACATGTTTCCTAACCCTACCTGTGGATCGTTGAGACCTCTGGAGTCAGAATCAGACGTGTCTCTGTACTGAGATGAAGCCATTTCCACATCTGTTGACGCTCTGCTTCGCTTCTTCAGAGGCTTGCAGGCATCCGAGATCTCACTGGCACCTAGAGGATCACACAGGGGGGTAGTCAAAAAGATGAAATTCAGTTTTTAGAAGTACATGGATTTCCCACCACAGAGGTTTACAGGAGGCATGAGAGAAGGATCCCCTACCTTTCTGTGAACCTGTCCTCATTGTGGTTTCAGGAGCCATCTCCGCCTGTGAGGAGGTTAAACACGGAAGTCTAGGTTACAGTGGCGGTCGTTCTGATTCAGGTGGTAGCAGGTTAGTTGGCTATGTTCACTTCAGTGGATGAGAGTGTGTTGACGCACAGAGGGCTCCAGCAAAAAACCCTCAGGCTTGTTTGGGGAAAGTTGAATCTAACTCAACTTTGTCACAATGCAACACAATGTTATATAATGTTCCAGCACACAACAGATAATTTCACTGACAACTGACATGTTTCTAGTGTTGCAAAATCCTATCTCATAATATTACACCCCTGTGTAATGTGTCTTTGTATTGTTTAGTGTTTTGTTTCACTGTCTCACAGATACCAGAGATATGCACAGAGCCCCTTGTATTTTTTTAGTTTTACTTATTTATTATATTTTGGAATATTTTGGTGTATTTGGAATATATTTGATAGCTGACAGTGTGGGAAGAAAAAAGACAACTGTAGAGGGAACATGGAGAGAGAGAAGGGTATGAAATCCAGAGGCCACACCTGTGTGTTTTCTTTTTAATACAGTGATAGTTTTGGTCTGAAGACCGTCTTATCTGAGGGGGACTGATACCTGTTCCTTTTTGGTTTTCTTCTTAGGGACGGGATCGCTGCCTCTCTCTGACTCAGACCTGCTCCGGACTGATCTTCGCTGCAGCTTTCTCTCCTGAGAACCTGAAAACGTATAGAAATATTGAGCTGCATCTCTTACAGTGTCATTCTACACATCAAATATTCATCATGTCTGTGTTTTACTAACCCTGTGGACTACTGTGGTGCGATCCAGGGGAAGAGGTCGGCTGCATTCCTCCCTCCTCGCTCCTCCGACTGGCAGGGGAGCCTCTTCTCTCATCCCTGTCCTCCCCCTCTTCCTCTCCCTCGTCCCCATCTTCCTCCTCCTCTGGACTGGGCTCAGGTTTAGCTCTGCTGTCCTGCTGAAAGCATCAACATCTGACTATCTTCTTACAGGATAACACGGTCACATGTACATTTTTCTGTCTGAAAAAGTTACACCAACCTCAGGAGAGCAATATCCAAGGTCAGGCTGCCTGGCTTCTCTCTCCACCCTCTCCTCCTTTTCTTCTTCATCTTTTTCTTTTTTCGGAGACGGAATTGCTTTTTTCTGCAGCAGAGGCCAGTCACACTTTGTGATCTCCACATTCAGCCTCTTCATGGTGATGGAGAGAGGCAGCAGCTTTCTCGCAGCTGCTGTTTTCCAGGCCCTGACTGGTGGCGGTGAGTCCTGCCGTGCTCGTGCGTCACAACCAGCATTCTGTTTTGGGGAGCTGGCCTTACGCTGGTCCCCCCTCTGGTTCTTCTCTTCATTTGAGGCCTGGGAGTTTGTGTTGTCTTCTGTGTTTGAAACACTACACTGTCTGCGCGGCAGCTGCCTTCGCGGTGGCAGCTCTCTCTCTGGTGACTTCACTCCTCCGTCTTCCTTCTTACTGATTGAGCCGCTGGAGCGCCGGTTTCGTCTCTCAGCTCTGATGTTGGGTTTCTTGTTTGGCGGGGCCTCATTTGGGTCGGGGTCAACGTAGATGAAGGTGTAGTTGTCAATTCGCTCCTGCCGCGTCATCAGGAAGGCATCCTCTGCGTGGCCTACACCTACCTCCCACTGAGAGCGCTCCCGCTGAGGGATAGGCTTCAGAAGCTGGAGAAGAAAAGATACGAAAATGATGAACATCATTTCTAAATACAATCCATCGCACTGTCATTCATGGCATTCATGATGGTTTAAAAGAAAGAAAAAAAAGAGTTTATAATCCAAAAGACATGCATGGGATAAATTAGAAGCAATGGCATCATCAACAAAAAGCCAGTTAATGGTAGTAACTGATTTTCTCCCAGATTTTATGTCCCACAGATCCAAAAATTGTTGGATGAAAAGTTCAGAATATAATTCCAATGATACAAACTTAAGAAAAAGAAATAAAAATAAAATGCTGACTATTCTTAATAAGTTTAAATTTTGAATCTCAGATTCTAAACAATGAAACTAAAAAGTGTTTGCACTGCATATGATAGTTTTATAATAAAGTTTTCACCTGTTCGACACTGAGGCAAATTCCTGATTTTGGCCTATATAAATAATAAAAACTAAAAATAACAGCCGTTCTTTATTACGAAGACCCGATTGCATAAAATTATTCACTGCATACATATAAATCACATGAAGTCAATTCTTAACATTAAACTTTACTTTGATTGAGTGCCTCTTGGCCTACATAGTATCTTTATATTGGATCAGTCTGACAAAATGTCTCAGACGCATTTGTACGTACTTTATGTCTCTCTACAGGGTTTGTGGTCTTGCGCAGAGTCTCGGACTGAAGGTCATCGAACTGTTTCTTCCCTTGGTACATGACAATCCTCTTCTCATGGATCCATGCTCGCTCAGCGACGCTGCCAAAGAACTGGACGTGATACTCCCTATGACCTGCACGGCAACAGAGAAAGTCAGTGAAATGAGCTGCGGCGTGAAAGAAAACGTGAAGAAAGGCAGATTTAGAGAGCTAAAAGTGATTTTTTTTTTTTTTTTTTTTTTTTTTTTTTTTTAAATGGACCTGTTCATTACCTCTGGTGTTGATGCGAGTGTGGACCTTCATCTGCGGGTCAGAGGAGACCATGCAGGGCCACCAGGGGTAGGTGCCCACCTTGGACCACACCAGGTCTCCTATCACAAACTCCTTACAGAAGCCCGTCTCTTGGATCACTGATGGATGATGGACTTTCGGAACCTAAACATGAACATGAACATGAACATGAACATGAACATGAACAAATCACTGATTTCAAAATCCAAAAAATGACAAGTATGTTTCCAAAAGAACTGAAACTGCTACAGAGTGAACAGTCCCGCTCTTGCCTTTGGTGTCTTTGGTTCAGCTTTGATAACCGTCTTCTGAGGCTTCTCTGTCTGGGCCGGGGGTGCTTCTGTTGGCTGGGGCTGGACGTGGGTGTCCTCTGTCTGGCCCGTTGTACCTGCCTGTGTTTGGCTCTGGTCCAGACTCTGTTCCTGGACCTGCTGCTGCAGCCTCGCACTCTTTTTCCTCTTCTCCTTCTTCCTCTCATGTCTGCGCTGCGTCTGAGCGGCCTCGTTCTTCTGAGACTCCTTCTGAAGATTAGAAAATAGAAAAAGGGAAAACAGCGGTGATGAGACATCAGTTAACTTTTTTTTTTTTTTTTTTTTTTGCTGTTTCCATAAAGTCAACTCAAAAATGGATCTGTCTGTCTGCAGAAATAAAATCTTCCTCCGATATCCACTTCTTAAGTGCTGTTAATATGCTGATCATCACACAGTGTAACCACGCTATATAAATTTTAATGGGACAGATTAAACTTATATTTAGTGTGTAATATAGTTTTTCAATATACTCTGCCAAGTACTTTTATACAAGGTATGATATTGTCTGTATCTCGAGCTGAAACAACAATTTTGATAAGGAAACCTTCACATTTAAGTCATTTTTCAAGGAAAAATTGTTACCTACTTTTCATGGTCTTACATAACAATTAACTAAATATTTTGGGGTTTTGAACTGTCATTTGGACAAAACAAGCTGTTTCGGACTTCAGGAACAGGACAGATAATTTGGCTGTTTATTTGAGTGAATCAAACCTGACCAAGGTGTCTTCAGTGTTTGATACAGACCTGTGTATGTGTGTGTGTGTTTGTGTGTGTAACCAGCTTGAACACGCATGCATTACCTGCAGCTCCTGCAGTAGGTCTCCACACAGCGCAGATTCAAACAGCTCTTTTCCATTCTGATACGTCTTTATGATCTTCAGCTTGATCTCCGGAGAGCTGGTTTTCTTCAGCACCCCACCAGGGGTGATGGACGGGGCGTGAGAGGGCTGAGAAGAGGGAGTACTGTCCACAAGTGAGGGGGGAGGACTGGAGGAAGGCAGGTGTAATGGAGGAGGAGGGGGGAGTGTGTGGGTCATGATGTGTGGCGTCTGGGACAGATGGTGCTGGGAAGGCAGTGGCGGTGGGGGTGGACTCTGTGGGTGCGAATGGGTTTGTATATGAGGTGGGTTTGAGTGGAAATGGTGCGCGTGGTGGTGGTGATGGGGGTGATGATGATGGTGGTGGAGGTGCGGGTGATGTGTGGGCAGCGGAGGAGAAACAGGAGACAAAGGTCGCTCCTGGAGGCCTGGGCCTCTCAGGACCGTCCCTTCCCCTGGCATGAGACCGTGCTCGCCGTAGCTCCGTATGGCCCCATAGCCGTTAGCCGAGCCGTTAGGGAACTGCGAGTACATGGAAAACTTGGCCTGTGGCTCATACATGCCCAGACCAGGCGGAAAGCCATTGGAGACCTGCTGCATGTCCTCCGAGGCTGACGGCGGGTAAGAGAACTCTGCATCCAGGGCAGCATCGTAGGAGGGACCACCATCCTCGCCCGGGTCACTACCGGTGTCGCAGGTGCCTTCCTGTCTGATGTTGGCTGAGTCAATGAGCTGAGGGGGTTGCTGAATTGTATTTCCCATGATCCCTTGCATGAAAGAGAAGGAGAAATCCATTGTTGGGCTCCTGCATCCTTAACTGTCTTTTTCTTTGACTGGACCTGTTGACAGATGTGTAATTAAATGAGACACATGTAGGCTGTGTTTTCAAAACTGATGCTGACAAATCATCCAAATACCTTGTTAAAGATCAAGTAATTTATCCTTCACAATGAAATTATATAACATGTAGAACCAGCTTGACATTGCATATATCAGACTCTCTGCATACCCCCCCCCCCCCAACCAAATCCCTGCTGCTCTCTATGCATGGTGTATATATTGGTTTGTTTTATTCTCCATTAGGTACAGTGCATACTGCAGACTACACATATCAGCTTCATAATACTTTACCCAGAGGCCCAGAAACCTACCAGTGCTCCTATTCTGGGAGATTATCCTGCCTCTGGTTTGCAGTGTGTCAGTTGCTTTGTGGTAATGTGATTAAACATACTGTAAATGTATTTAGGAATATGCACCTTGTAGACATAACATAATCTGAATTTTTTTTTTTTTGATTGAATACAGCCAGGGATCTTAGCTGCATCTTTTGTGTCTGCATCTAGGCTGTTTAACTGTCGCCTAAAGGAAGAAAAATCCAAAAGATTAATCCTAAAAAAAAAAAAAATATCTAGCACCTGCCTTTACCATTTCATCTAATATTGTGCTTTAGTGGTGCATATTTGCAAACACATTTGCATGTGTGGCAAACAAAAGAACAGCCAAGGCTCCGGAGCAGTATCACACTTTGTCTGGCAGGTAATCCAGCCTGGATGCTCTGAGGAATCATAAAATATTATGTGACATGCAGCACCATCCTGAGCCTGAGAATACACCGAGTATTATCCCAATCTAACCTCAGCTCCTAATAAATGTAGGAGCTGAAATGATTAGTAGATTTACTGAACAATTTTGTTATAATCACAATCATCACTTCAGTAGTATTTCAAATCAAACTGGCAAAAAGAATCACTGGTTATTATACATTATATCACTGATTGTTATATTTTCTTTTAGTTTTCTGTAATACTAAACAGAACATGTTTGATTTGTGGACTGATGTCGACAAAACTAGCAATGAAATTATGTTGACTTTGGGAATATGAGGGAATTTTAAAAAGGACTTTGCACTATTTCATAGACCAAGAGATTAATCGATCAATTGAAATAATCTGCAGATTTATCAACAATAAAAAAATAACTGTTAGTCGGAGCCCTGATAAACTCATAGGGCTGTCTGAATGTAAGATACCAGTGGACAGTAAGTGGACTTTAATGGTCAAACTCTTTCCAACAACAGGACAAATCTTCAGCCAACATCACCATCAATTATCTTAAACTTGCCCTCAAAACACAAAACAAAGTCAAGGCAGCTGTACTTATTGACTGAGATGTTTTGCAGGCTCCTCTTTGATAGCAATTAATTATCTGTGCACTGCCTCTTTTCACAAGCTATAGATCAATTTGTGTTTTTAATTTCATCAACACAAACACATGGTGGCCTGCTATCACAGCAAAACAAAGAGCAGCCACCGGTGGCTGCTTTGCCCTCTTATACTTGACACTTTTAATATTTATAATGATGCATTAATCAGGTTAAAAGTGATGTTCACAGTGAACGGACTAATCCACTGATTGTGGTGTACATTTGTGGACAGACTCAGGCTGCCCAGCATTGGGAAAGGTGGAAAACGGTGATGTAAACATCCATAAAGTGTCAACTAACAGGCACAGGCCACTTATATCGACTTGTGATATTATTTTTAAGATTACACCTGGTGCCCTAAATATGAATGTCTTATTAAAACCGAGTGGTTATGTTTAAAAACGACTGCGCAGACAAAAAATGTTTCATGAATGATCTTATAGCTTTCTGCGATGTTAGCCTAAAGCTACCTGACATCAAAGGGGACTGTGTAGAAAAGACGTGAACCGTTTCAACCGTTAGACAACAAACACGAAACGGGGATACGACCGTTTGTCTTTTGGCCCACATGGATAACCGTTTCCAGTTACCGTTTATCCATTTATGTCCATCACACATGTAAGAAGATGAAAGGGAGAGCTAATGTTGGCTAGGCTAACGTTCATTTGCCAATATGGCTGCCTTTGCCCCTTTAAATCAAATTGTCTGGCGTGATTATACCTCCATCACTGGCGGTTTGGAGGAAAATGTGCCTGAAAATAAGCAACCGAAAACGGTCCGTGTGGAGACAGAAGGGGGGGAGATAGCAACATGCATCGACAGCGGCAGCAGCTATGGCAAACACGCTTATCGCTAAAAGAGGAGAGAGCAAAGGAGCAGCACAGATTTTGATGCCGAGTCGAGAGATGCAGGGAAATTACAAAAAAAATGTCAGTACCTTCAGCGTGTCCCATTCTAAACACATACACCAGCCAGCAACGTTTCCTCGTTTAATCTATAGGAAAAAAATGAGAAAAATAAAAAAAATAATCCTGTACTATTGATAAAGCGCAGGCCTTTCCTTTTCGTTTTAACGCAATTCTCTACACAGAGGAGGAGGGGGTGTTACGCTATCTGGTCGCTACCCAATCCCAAAGCTTGGCTCTTCCTCAATGTAGGGACTGGATCATTTAGTGAAAACCCTGCTAGAGACAGATATGTTCAATTCTCGCTCCCCCTCCTGTGTGCAGTCTTCATAGTAACGATAATAATAATAACGATCTCTAGCTCCCTCTTCCTCTGCTTTAACAAAAGCACCCTTGCTTTCTAGTCTAGGCCTGGTCGGTCTTCAGCTCAGCGCCAAATCGTACAGATTCACACTGGACTGAAGGGGTCAACAGGAGCACTCCGGGATGTGTAGTTTACTTCAGACAGCGCATACTTTATTAGGAAGGAGTGTGTGTGTGTTTAAAAAAAAACAAAAAGAGGGGTGGGGGTGTCAAATGTAGAGGCCAGTATTAAAAGTCACGCCTACACTAAAAGGAAAGAGGAAATACATGAGGTTGAGAAGTACACCGACAAAACAGCGTCAAAGAGGATTTTAATAGTCATCGTGGTATTCATGGATAAATATTGTGAACAGAATTAAATAATTGTTTTGATTTTTTCCAACCCTGATGCACCACAGTCTCTGATTGAGTTTAATACGCCTCCTCGCCTGATCTGGATCAAAGAGGGGTGGAAATACACAAACATCTCACTCTATCTTCGTTTACTACTTCTGTGTTAAATCTAATCAACAATAAGTGACAGGAATAGATAATAAGAATCCAGGGAACCAAACCTCCACCAAATATGCTTAGGTTTACAACAAATGCAAAATGTATAAATATGGTGGTTTGCATCAAAATCTTTCCATAAATTCACATAAATGTACATTAGGTAATACTGCATCACGTCGAGAGGTGTTTCTTCTATTTAGTCCACCCCATTAGTGAGAGCTGGTTGAATAACAAGACCATCTATCAGTATAATGCAATACGGTTCAACAACACCACAACCTCCAATCCTCCAAAATAATCATGAAACTGTACCAACACCTCGCTAAAACAATTTCCATAAAATTAAATCCTATTAAATATGACTTTGTAACATCCGATAATAGTGAATAATTTTCATCTCAAACACAGATAAGTGGCGGTCTAACAGATATAGCCTGCTAATAATATTATTTTCTAAGGCAACAGCATAATAAACAATGGTTTCATTCAAGCATAAATGAAACAGAAGCCACTATGCAGTTGCCCACTGCCCCCCATCATTTTCCATTGCAGGAGGAAGATTGTGAAAATAATATTTTGTCAAGCTTTTCAGCGTTTTTCTTATAATTCTTTGTAAAGTAAATTATTTGATTTTCTAAATCAAACAGACTGAATTCATTTAATTTATTTTAAATTCAGGATAATGGGCAGATTAAGAGAAAATGGTAAAAGGTCCCCCACTCTGTCGTTTGTTGTCATCATGGGTTTCTTTATGGTTTTTTTCTGTCTCTTAGTGGTGATTTTGTGTTGCCTTGTTGTTGTTGTTGTTGTTGTTGTTTTGTTTCTCTTTGTGATTGTTTTACCTCTCTTTGGGATCAACTCAATGGTGGTTTTGCGTGTCTGGTCCTTTTTGTGTCCCTTTGTAGTATTGTGTGACTTCGTGGTTGTTTTGATTCTCTTTGTGTTCATTTTGTGTCTTTGTAGTCATTTTGTGTCTTTTAATTGAACTCTGTGACTTTCAAAGAAGAAATATAAACAATCACCTCATGTAGGGGCTGCGCCCCGTTCGGAAATCCACCCATGTTTAAGATGATCTGAGGCAAAAATAACAGAAAAAGTAAGAAGGTGAATGCATTGGTTTACGCCCACTTTTGCTGAGCAGAAGGTGGAACGTTCTTTTAGCCACCAAGTGATTGGTCTTGTTAAAAAGATACGATCTTTGGTGGTTACACGCACAACATCCGCGCATGTGCAGTGTGACCTTCCAGTGCAGCTGCCTGCGAAGGCTGCACACACCGAGCGAACGGTTAGTGGCCACAGGACGACGTCTCCAGGACCGGTTTTATACGATAAACCCACCCTAAATGGGTTTATCACCAAACCGGCCGTTAGTTTCGTTGCTCCCGTTTACCTCTACCGATTGTCGTGGATGGATTATAGTATTTACGTCTCACCGAGAAGCCTTACAACGCCCAGTCAGCAGCGGCGGCCATAGCTCGGTCCTTGACGCTGGAGGTTAGTGCGCTGCCATTTCACTGGCTAGCTTTAGCCAGCAGCCGGTTACGCTAACAGGCTAACATGCTAGACTAGTGGAATTGTTAGCGTGATGCTAATTTGGTACCAGTAAGTGTCAATGATTTTTGAAGAGTAGTAATATTTTCACACTTTTTGACCACTAATTTGCGACAATTTCACCATTTGATTCTGGCAGTTATATGTGTAGCCACAGATAACGGAAATTTACCGAAATGTTGCGGATTTCTTCCCGTGTTTAGCATCATGTTACGTCCATTTAAAGTAGCCATGTTCCTTAACTTAAGCAGGAAGGTCTTTGTAACATCTGTGTGTCCAAATTTCTGTTATTGATTGTAGGGTATTGGTTGATTGGTTTATTGATTTTTATTGTTGTAGTAAACCGATGCACGGACGAGATCAGATTAGTAGCTAGTGTGTTGTTACATAATATTGACAATTCATCATACGTAGATAACTCAAAGATTGACAGTGTCGGCAATTTGACATATCTGTATTTTTTGGTTCTTTGTAGCTTTTTTTTTATAAAAGATGACGAACTGTCAAATTAACCCATCGTTAAAGTTAAACCTACAGCCTGTTGACATTTAGGTGTTAAGGTGAACCCCATGCATAAACTAATAACAAACGCTTTCTTGGATTTATCATGATAGAATATTGATATAATTGTGATATTAGATTAAATCCATTGAGGTTACTAAGGATAATTTTGATCTGTTGGTGTAATTTTCACAATTTAACTACCTGTACATACACATTACTTAATACATACAAATTAAAAGTTTATACACTAAAAAAAGATCTCATCCAAATGTAGTTTTAGATACTGTGACGAAAAAGACTCGACTAAAAGAGTGTGATTATGTGAGTGTGATTAGCAGGTTTATGATTATCACTTAGGCTTTTTAACCTCACACCAATGCCACTGATAGACTGACCACATTCATTGGTGATATGTAACAGTTTAGTTAGTGATGAAAGCATAGAAACAGTGAAATTCTGCCTTTATTTCAAGTGAGCATTGTTTTCCTAGATAGCTTCATTTAGGATTGATAAATCAGTCCTCAAACTGCTTTCACAAGGATGATGAGAATAAACTGTATTATTTCAGCATGATAATAGCATGTTAGCCTTGAGTAGTTAAGACACATTTGAAGTATGGGGCCCTGTTGTGATCATGCTAATGTTCTGCGGTGTTATGTCATTCAGTGTGAGCTAACCTGCAGAGCATAAGGTCTCTCAGCTGTGCTTTTTGTATTTTTCCAGTTAGCCTGTAGCTGTGAACTGTAACCAGACACCTGCTTGCTTGCCCCCCCCTGCTCTCTCCTCTTCCCCTCTCCTTCCATGTGTGCTTAAACAGAGCACTGTAATCTGCACCGGCAATGGCGGTCTTCAGTCACCAGGTGCTCTTTGCAGTCACAAGATCAAGGTAAGATAGCAGCACATGGCTATACTTGTCCACATAAAACAAAAGCTCTGTCCACACAAAGCATGCTAAACCCTAACAGGTTAACAAAATGCACAAGTAGTTCTCTTCCTAAAGTTCATTGACAGTATTTACAAACTCTTGGGAGCAGTTACTGCTGTGTTGGAGGAGAGTCCAAAACACAGGCTGTCTCTGTTTACATAGTGTCTGTTGCACTGAAACCATCTCAGTGTATCTCATGACTTCAGTCATACACACAAGGTACACACACAACAACAGTGGTTTCTACTGATGATGCAAGATCAAAAACTGGGCTATCAGACTAGAACATATCGCAGTGAAACAACTAGGAAACTCAGTTTGTTTAAGTAGCAGATGTTAAAGCAGCTGTCTTTTTTTTTTTTTTTATAACCTCACTTTTAGTACCCTAACCTGCTGTAAGAGCCACTTAAGTTGTACTTTGCGCTTAAAAAGCTTCCAATATTATATAATATATATATATATATATATATATATATTATATATTTATAAAGAAGTTTATTCCTATTTTGAAGGGTGTATTATAGGCAGATTATGCTAGGGTTGTGTTCATTTTTGCTGTTCTGTATTCTCTGTTTAAGTGCTAGAGTACAGGTGGACATTTTTGCTAGTAAGGTGTAGAGAAGACTAAAATAAGATTTTGATCGTGTCATATAGTGTAATAACGTGCAATTATTGTTATGTAAGTGGGAATAGAACATGAAGTTGGTAATGGAGCGGGCTGAGATGGGAATAGAACATGAAGTTGGTAATGGAGCGGGCTGAGATGTAACTTTGGAAGAGAATCACCTGTCCTGATGATGTAATCGATCTTCAAATAAACACTAAATGTTTTTCCTGCCATCAGAAGGCAAGGCAAGCAAATTTATTTGTATGGCACATTAACATACACAGAGGTCATTCAATGTGCTTGTGAGGACTTTGGGTTTTCACAGGAAAGTTGGATTTGGTTCAGTGGAGCATGGTTCAGAACTAAGATACTTTGCAGATTAAGTGGCCTAAAAACTTGCAGCATGGTAACAGCCACTACACCTGAAATTACAGTATTCATTTTGCTTTACAGTTTTAACTCAGTTGGGCAACAGACCTATATATATGCCATGAGAAGATATATGCCAATATTTCAGCTGTCGGAGACTTGAGCATACCATGAAAGATTAATTAGCTATTCTTTTAATATCTCTAGATTAGGCTACCACTGCATTAAATTATATATTGATATGATATGATATTGTGATATCATCTATTCATGTTGCCCAACCTTGGCGTATGTTTATGTTCTTTTAAGGCTCCTTGCAGAGTTTTTGACCTCTAGTAGTCATATGGGGCTTTTCTTTCTTTCTTTTTTTTTTTTTAAATGAGTGGGTCACACATGCACATGCACATGCACATGCACATGCAAGTGGGTAGGTGGCAGTAATGTGCAGGACTGTGAGTGAGTAAACATAGATGTAAACAATGCAGGATTTAAAACGCTTTGCAAATGTTGTATGAGAGCGGAAACGCATTCGACACGTTTGTTAGACCTCAAGGACACACACAAAACTGAATGTAAACATAATCGTTTTTTTTTCTTTTACAAGAAAACTCCATAGGGCAGCTTTAACATATAGAGGAAGGTGGATGTAATGAAATTCATGTAATTCAAACCTTAGTGACTTACTTTTTAATTAAACATCAGTACATTAGTAGCTGAAATCTCTTGTGTCCCTCCATCCATTCTCTTTCTGTCTGTGAAGTGTGGTTTTGTTTTGTTTTATTGACTTGTGGTACTTTGCCTCTTTAGCCAGATAATCATTAAGGCAACAGAGACTTGGGAGCAACATGTGACATAAGTATAGATGTGGTAGTTTTGCTTAAAGCTGCCTAACCTGCACACAAGGAGCCTGTTTCATAGACAGCCATAGTTATGCTTCTTTGTGATTAGTTGATGAGTATATGGTGGGAAAAGCTGGTCAAAATGTATCTGAGCCCAAGATGACGTCTTTAATTATCTTATTTTGTTCAACAGCCCAAAAACCAAAGAGATTCTAATGATTTTAAAACAGTAAAAAGTAGAAAATCCTCACAGTGGAGAAGCTGCAACTAGAGAATGTTTTATATTTATACCTTTAAAAATTACTTAAACAATTAGTCGATTATCAGAGTAGTTGAGTTTTTGTCATTGGCTAATTGTTGAGAGCTTGAAGGTCTGTAGAGATAGAGACTTTACGATACCGTGAAACATGAGACCAACCAAAACCTTTTACTTTTTCTTTTAACTGATGCATTAATTGTCAAAATTATAATGCGAATTGTTGATTAGCTAATCAATTCATGTACACATTTGAGCACTACACATGCACTTTCCTAATTTTTTTGTGAGAACATTCCCTTGCACAATATTATATAATTACTAACCAGTTTTTCTTGTTGCTGTCAACAGGGGATCATATTTGTTGTCCAAGAGGCAGAGCTGCTCCTCTCTGTCTTCCAAAGCCTATCTCCACATAGACCCTCCCCGCCACGTCTTGTCCTCGTACCCACTCAGGCACTCCCGCTACGGCTACCCCCACTGTTACCGAGGCCACGGCCACTGTTCCGCCCTGCTCGCCCGCTCTCTGCACAGCTCAGGTGTTTGGCTCCAGGATATAAAGCAAGAGGACACTAAAGCTTCATCGGCTCTCGCCCAGGAAGCTTCTCCAGGAGCTAAAAAGGACTCTGTGACCGCTGCGCCCCAGTCTCAACCCCCTTCAGCTCCCGCTCCCGCGGCCGCCACCACCACAGCGGCTGCCGTCCCTCCGGTGCAGGAGAGGGCAGTTGTGAAAAAGTCTCTGTATCAGAGGATTTTGGATGAGTTGAAGCATTACTACAATGGCTTCCGGTTACTTGGCATCGACATTAACATTGCAGGCAGGATGGTGTGGAGGCTGCTGCATGGACAAGTGCTCACACGCAGGGAGAGGAGACGGGTAAGAGAAGTTAAATGTATATAATGGTAGATCATCTGTCTGATTTTACAATGGGTTTTATCTTTTGCTGTGAACCCCTGCAATGTCAGTCACTGGGATCTAAAAAGTGTAGCTGTTAAATCATTATATTGAGCAGGAAATGGACACGGTCTTCAATTTAATTTAATCTTTTCTCTCCAGTGAAACTATAAAACTACCTGTTTGTAACAGTAATGTACCTGAACATAACTACACATAGACAAATATGCCACCCCCAGAGCCTTGCCACTAGCAGAGCTAAAAACTGAGTATCTTTGGGTTTTGGTCTGTTGATCAGAGAAAACCAGCAACATGTAGCATCAGTAATGAGCATTTTCTTTCTCTTAAATCAACTGATAATTAAGTCATAAAACATTAAATGGACTTTATCTTTAATCCAAGGTAATCCACACCAAAAACTAATTATTTTGTCTTTAGGGAAACCATTTAAGCTGCTTGTTTCTAATAGTAACTTACCTGAAAGTAACTACACACAGAGATCTTTGACTTTTGAATAAATTATTTTTCACATTAGGCAACTGTAGTTCAACATGAGATATTTCAATTTAGATATCCAACAAACCACCTATTCACAGCATTTCCTCAATAGAAATCTGTTTTTGTTTTCTTTTTTTTCACCTGGTTTTGTTTCGTCACATATTGCCCTCAGGTCACAGCAGCATGTCTGTCTGGTTCCTTTACAATCATTTGGTGTATCCTTGTCATTACAAAAGACTCAAAAAAGTAGTTGTCCTGGTCCCACTCCTCTCTTACTGTTTTCCTCTGGGTCGTTATCAGTAAATGTTTTATGGCTTTAGGGTTCCTTTCAAAGGGTTCACACATTTAAATGTCAATAAGGAATGTGTACTGTATGTTCCCCAGGTTGTAACCAATGTGTGCAAGAGCAGGTATGTGGTTGTGTGCTGAAGTTGTTAAACAGACCTTTCTGTAAATTATTGCTCAGTTTTAAGCACTGTAACTGTGTGTGTGTGTGTGTGTGTGTTTGTGTCCAGCAGACTAGTTTTCTGTCAGGAGATTTAAAAAAAAAAAAAAAAAAAGCCTTACAGCTCAAATAGCTAGAGATCTGCAGCTGTATTGTCTCATTGTTGACTGACAGTATTAAAACCTAACTAAATGTTAGGTTAAATCTGTGTATATTCTTTAGGATTATTGTTAAATTGTTATAACTATGGTGGAACATTAGCATGACAGCAAATAATTTTAAACCATCTGTAGTATATCACCAAGTACCTGTATATGTCATGATCATTCTCTTTTGCCCCTAATTCTGGAGCTGTTAAATATTAAGTGTGCGCCAATTATGCGCCTGAATGAATACAATTTGTTGTACATTTTTAATAATTATTTCGTGCATTATACAGCTGTGCAGTGCAGGAAGGTCGTCTTCTCAATTCATAAACAAACAACCTTTAATGTATTTTAATTTGAAATGCTGTTTTCAACTAGTTCAAGTAGTTATATCAGAGCTCAACAGATGATGAGCTCAAATCTGACTGACAGATGCTCTTAGTCAGCGTTTTAAACAAGTTATGAAACAGCACTTGGATGATGTGGTCAGCTGACCTAGTTTGGTTGTGTTCAGAAAATGTTTTAAAAAAAAAATGGAATATATATATATTTTGTGAGCTCTTTCCTAAACCCATCTGTGCAAATTTCAGATAAGCTTTCCTTCACTTAGAGAGGACACTACTGTATGTGTCACTGACTGATTGATGTACATGTGTTGCAGCGTGAGTATGCAGGCTCACCTACTCGAGCTGTGCACATGCCATTGCAAAACTATATTTGAGCTATTTCACAAGAGGACCGGAAGAGCCTCAGTGCATGTGCAATGGATCTTACAGACTTGAGCACCAAAAGCGGTGCCATTGTGTGAATACTGACCCATGTTAACACTAGCATTTTTTTCCTTTGTGTTTACAGCTGATGAGGACCTGTGCTGACCTGTTCCGTCTGGTTCCCTTCATGGTGTTTATCATCGTTCCCTTCATGGAGTTCCTTCTTCCCGTCTTTCTCAAACTCTTCCCAGAGATGTTGCCCTCCACCTTCGAGACAGAGACCAAAAAGGCATGTGGACATGTACACACCGAGACACACACACACACCCCCTGCCGTCTGGATGACCTGCAACAGGGTTCATTGAGATTATGTAACTTGTCAGATATGGCTGTGCAAGCAGCTGACTATCTAATCTGGGCAATTTACTTTGGTAGCAGTGTCATAATATACACAAGCTCTCCAAACCAGTAAAATGCTCTAAAGAGCTTCACAAACACTGGACCTAATCTTTTAAAAATCTGCTTATTGATGGGTCTATGGGTATATTTCTGTGATTATGATAAACACATAATATGACATTCCTTTTGTTAATTTCTAATCTCCGAGGAAAAGCAGCAGGTTTCTGTACTTGGTCCAGTTGGCTTGTCAAATCTGATGTTCCCTTGATGTACTGCAGCGCGGCTGACTGATTCACAGATATGCTCTCATGCTCCTGGACAGCACAGAGGTGTCCGGCCTCTGTGACTAAAGAATTAAAAAGCAAAAAAAACAGTATGTGGTGATAGCAGATTACAGTACAGTGTCGAAAACAAGGCGGGAGATATCAGAGAGAAATGTAACATTTATTTACTGTCACTTACTGTCCATGTTATGATCTGTGGTGACCCAAACGCAAACATTGTCAGGGGCTTTTTAATAGGAAATATAGGTAGTCCTTTTCCATTTAAAAAAATGTGCAAAAACCTTAATAATTCAAATGGTTGTTTCATCAAATATTCGTCTATAACTGTCTCCTTGACAAATAATATTAATTGATATTTTTAATTCGTAAAAATCTGCTTTGTTTTTTTTATTTGTTGCCTTTCCATTATGAAAAATTACGTTTTCCTTGCAGGAGAAGATAAACAAACTAGTCTGTGTTAAAAGTTGGCAGCAAAACATGGTGCTTTTGAAATAAGTATATTATTATGTGGCTGAGAGAAAAAGCAAAACATGAAGGAAAACATAAGCAAAAGTCCTGAACAAGGCAAACAAGCAACAACAACATATTTAATCACATTGCTATTTTTATATTTTCATTATCTGCAACTGTCTCATATTGTCCACATCTTTTTGTACTTGAACACTGAGCCAACAACTGCATCTCTTAAAATATCCAACTACCACAATGAAAAGATTTACCTCTGTAATAATGTAATGTAAAAAATGCAGTGTACTAAAGTGGAGAAACCGGTCAGTTGCTAGTGTATTTACTGTATATTAATGTATGGCACTGTAGCTGTATTTAGAGTATATTTCTAAAGCTAACCCATGTCTCCTCCCTCCTCTTCGTGCAGGAGGAGAAGCAGAAGAAGGGTCTGGCCGCGAAGCTGGAACTAGCCAAGTTTCTCCAAGAGACCATTGCTGAGATGGCCCGAAGAAATAAGGCTAAAGCTCAGACAGAGGATGAAACGCAGCGATTCTCCACATATGTTCAAAAGGTAAATTACAGCAAAGGTAACTCTTAACATAATGTGTGTCCAAAAAGTCAGTGGCAGCCCATGCATACTTTTCATATAGGTAATGACCTGTCCATTTCTAAGCATAAACTGAACCACAACTGAGATTATAATTGAGAATATATAATGTATATTTTGTGAAGAGAAAACATTTTGGGAGTAATGGAGCAGAGCATCTCTGTCTTATTCATAAACTGCCATGTATACTGTTGCCCTGCGGCCCTAAGGAGGTTAATCTGTCCATACATCTCACAAATAATTGTCATCAGTTCTGTAACTGTTGGTAAAGCTACATGACGTTTACTGTTGATGGTTTCATTGTGTCACATCCGTGACATCTGTGCGTACCTTTCAGGTCCGGGGCACAGGCGAGCAGCCCACCACGAAGGACATCGTCCGGTTTTCAAAGCTGTTTGAGGACGAACTGACGCTGGAGCACCTCGAGCGCCCACAGCTGGTGGCTCTGTGCAAACTGCTGGAGCTGCAGCCCATCGGCACCAACAACTTGCTGCGTTTTCAGCTGATGATGCAACTCAGGACCATCAAATCAGATGATGAGGTGAGACTGTGAACCTGTAGTTTTATGGCAGAGGAACTGTCAACAAGATTTTATAGTCATGAGAGGAAGAAACAGACAGAGGATATGAAACACCATCCCATTTTCTATTTTTTTTTTTTTTTTTTTTTATATAGCTGCTCACTATTTTTCCAAGCATACCAGTTTTGTGAATTATGCCCTATCTCTCTCTTGGAGCACCAACTGTTATGAAGCCTTTTCATGACAGTCCCTGCTGTCAAATACTTAAACCACACTCAAAACTTAATACTTTCCTGTTATATTGTAGTGAAATGAACAGAAATCAGTTGTTCTCTGGAGCATCCACGATCTAAACAGTTTGGTAAAGTTTCAAAAATGGTTGGTGGTATTGTACATTATTAGCCTCAAAACTACTGGAATGTTTCGACCTCTGCTGTCCTCTTACCGAATTAACTTAAGATTTTCTAATTTCTCACACCTGTGCATCTCTTTTAACTTCCCTCTCCCCGTGTCTTCACAGATGATTGCAGCAGAGGGTGTGGCAGCTATGAGTGTGTCAGAGTTACAAGCAGCATGTCGTAGCCGTGGGATGAGGTCTCTGGGTCTCACCACGGATCAGCTACGTCTGCAGATGCAGCAGGTGAGCTACTGAATGACTAGCTTTTGTTGCTTGGCAGAATCTAAATTCTAATTTCACAAATGTTTGATTCCCCTGTGATATTTACTGAGACTGAAGACATTTTGTGTGATTGACTGTGATGAGACTTCAATGGATTACATTTTTTTTCCATTTATCAGACATACAGTTTTGTCTCTTTTTAATCTTAATTTGAATCTTTTTAAATGGCATAATCATTCTTCATATTTGTTTTGTGACAAAATATCTGCAAATCTTAAAGTGTGACCAGGCACTGAATTGAGTTTCCTAAAAGAAGGCCTTAGACCGTATTAAAAAGTCCATGTGTAAAAGACCCTGTGTAAACAAATGCAATATAAAATGAATACAAATAGAAGTCTTTGTTTTTGTGGGCATTTGTGGTTAAAGAGCCTTGTCTGTCTTGTCAGAGATCTCCTTTAATAAATGTTATTCTCCTCCACCCAGTGGCTGGACCTTCACCTGAAGGAGAATGTTCCTCCATCGCTGCTGCTGCTCTCCAGAGCCATGTACCTGACTGACCTCAAACCCAAACCCCCAGTCATCCCGCCTGTTCCCAAACTAGAGGTTCGACCTTTACAATGTACTTAACATCTTACAGGCCACACCACTGCATATTCCCTCATGTCCAAATTGTAGTTGTACCCAGTTTAACATTCCAGCTGCTAAATAGCTGGTACGCAGGTCACTGGTGTTTGGTACATTTGGTGTTTGCTATCATTATTAAGGAGCTGTTTTATAACTATTTATGATGTTTCTGGGTCTGTCTGTTTATTTGTAATGATTATTTTCATTAATCGATTAATCGTTTAGTCTATGAAACTTCCAAGAGCCAGAGAAATTTTAGCTACATATTGTGTGGAAGATCTTAAAAAAAATTTGCACATATCAATCAATTCATGCACTTGGTATGTAGAAGTACTTAGTAAGTGCATGTAAAGTGTGAAAAACATCAATGAAACCAGCAACACATCCTTACTGGTTTCGCTGATTTTTTTTTTCCATACCTTGGCCAGTATTATGGTGAAACTGGTATTTACTGCTCGTGCATGCTCATACGTGCTCACACGTTAACGTCAGGTTTAGGGTGAGCACAGAGGAACTTTTACCCTTCAGCAGATGAATGTGAAAACAGGCCTTTAGTGTCATTATGTTTGAGTGAGGGGAATTTTACCAAGAAATGAACCTGAGCATCCAGTCTCCTTTTGGACTCAGTCCTCTGACCAGATGTTTGTTGTTATTTTTGCAGAAAGCTACTCCTCCCCCAGCGGAGAATACAGGAGCAAACACATCCCCAGTCAGTACTGACATGTTGGCAGACCCTGCTCTCATCATCAAGGACAGACCGGTCAGTGCACTCCTGAAACACAGCCACAAAACACACAGCAGCATGAGATAAGAAGAACTGTATTGATGGCGGAGAGGAAACTGGGTCATCACTATAGTTAAGAATAGATTTCTACTAAAACAGTAGATGCGCTTATTATATTGGAGAGGCAGTTTTTCTAATCGCAGTCGAGTCCTGCGATATTCTCATATATTCAGACACTCATACAAGCTGCATGTAGAATTATGAAACAAATAAAATCAGAAAAACTGGCAAGAAAATTGGCAGTTTCTTTCAGTCACTGATCTTCGAGTTACAAAGTAAACTGTGATTTTTGGACACCTGGTTTGAGAAAAGTCTTCTTAAAGGAATAGTTCAACATTTACGGCTTTTGTGCTCTTGATTTCTTGCCGCCTTTTTCCAGTTAGTGTACTAAGATAAGATAACCAGCTGCTACTAGTACGTCCATATTTAACCTACAGATATGAGAGTGGTTTTGTGTCTAACTCTTTGCAAAAAAAATTGACATTCTAGGAAATGTACTTATTTACTAATGATTATTTTCATTATTGATTAAATCTACGGATTATTTTCTCAAGTAATTGTCTGTTCTATAAAATCCCTGTTATGTCCCACAGTTCATGTGGAAGTTTTCATTTTCATTTATTGTTTTATTCTACCAACAGTCCAAAACCCACAGATATTCAGTATAGAGTCATATATAACAAAGAAAATAATTAAATCCTCACATTTTGCTTGAAAAACACCTGAAACTGTCAATAGATTATAATAATATCAGAGCTAAATAGACTATTTATAAACCAGCTGACTTGTCGAACATGCATTGGAAATAGGCTTATTATAAGTTAGTTCATGAAAAGATAAATCTCATAGAACAGGAAAAGTCTGATTAATATTTATATATTAATGTGGGTATTTGATGATAGTAACATATATATACGAAAACAGGTCTAGAAGGGAAGTTTTATTCTTATTTAGTTTTTACTCTTTGTTGCAGGTGGAGGAGATGAGAGACAAGGCTCCTGTGGTCTCAGACAAACCTCTGACACCTGCCGAAGTCCTTCAGGTGAGAGCACCCATTGTTGCTTAGACCTGTGGCAGCCACAGAAACCACCATGGGATTTACTGCTAGACAGGGTTTCGTAATCCAGTTAGTTCTCCCTCGCTTTGATGTATCTCACATGACCTGCTAATCTCTGACAGTGGAACACAGCAGCTAAAATACTTGATACGATGAGGAATGTATAGAGGCTGGTTGGACAGCTGTTCAGCTATATAGAAGAAATAAGTTTGACAGAGTAACACTCACACATACAGAAAGCTACAGGGAGAGTAGGGACTGATCAACAGCAATTTAATCTGTGTGAGGTTTTAAAAATAGCTGTTAAATATAGACCTGTCACAGTCACGCACGCTGCCAAGTCATTTTGTTTTTATAAATCAACCAGTCATTTAAAGGGATACGACATGACTTCAAAACACATATCTAAAACCCCTGTGGGTTGAATTTTTTAATGTGATTGTTGTATCTTTAAAACTACTCTCATGCAATAGGAGGGGTGGGGGGCTTTTACTTTTCTATGCCCAGGATCCTTTTGTTTCATAATTTGTCCATACCTGGATCTAGATAAGAGACAGAAAAATGATGGACGGATGAACTATGTTATTAATTAAAATGGCTTGTTAAATAGTTTTTGTAAAAATTGACACATTAGGAATCTATGATCAAACTAAGTTCTATGACCTCGTCCACAGGCCAAAGCAGCGACAGAGGTGACGCAGAAGAGCAAGATGAGTGCCAACGGTGTGTAAAGAGGAGCAGGAGCTTCCGGACTGAAGTGGAGATAGACTCAAACTGAGCTCTGTCCTCAGGGGGGGAGAGACGAGTGACAGAGTCATCGATGGTTTATATTACATTACGTTCTATTACTTTCTCCCCTCTTTAGACAAGAGGGAGACGAAGCAGTGTTTCTGGCATTTGATAACAGCTGATCACACAACTCATCTAGGAGTCCTGTCCCCTCCTCGTCCTCCTTTCTGTTAACACCCAGGAAAGGTCTGCTGTTTCTCTAGCTTTGTCTCACCAGTAGCTTCTGTGTACCCTCAACCCTCTACTGTCGCTTTCGTGCACTCCGTTTACTATAACCCTCCGTTAGAACTGGGCAAACCAGCCTGAAATCTCATTGGACTGGCTGCCCATTAATGGTGTGATTTGTTTGACCTAATGTCCTCGAAGTGACACCCAAACCGCCCATGACTGATCCTGGTCAGCTGTCTGTTTGATGGTGTCTCCCTACAGTCTAGACAGCCTCCTCCTCCTCCTGTAAATTTGTAAATATCTTGTATATTTTCAGCTCTCTTACATCACAGCAGCAGCTTTGTACAGTTTGCTATGCAAAGGCCTAATGTCTCTTGAAAATTTTCAAGTTTTTCTCTCTCAGCAGTTTTACTTTGTTTTATTTGCATACCTTTTTAACTCCTGTTCAGGCTGAGAGAGAAGTTATCCATTTTTCTGCTGAGCCTTTTGGTTCAGTTTCTGTCCCTCCTTCATCTTTGCTCAGTAAGCTGGACCACGCTGATGTGCTGAAGTAGACACCAAAAAGACGGCACAAACTGAACCTGCAATTGAATAAAATGCAAAAGGTTCAGTCATAATCTCATTTTGTCAGCGGGTGGACCAGCAGCTTTGGACCGGCTCTGCCTCTGAACAGGGTGACTAAAGGTAGTTTCTTGCTGCTGTAATGAGTAAATGAAGACTGTAATGTTAAGAGAGTGGTCACTCCTTAAACCCAGAGGTGACTGTGGTAAAGTGCAGTCTGTCACTGGTGGTAAACCACTGAATGGACAATCTGTAAAAAACAAAAAAACTAAAACAAAAACCCAAACTCTTTGGGTTTATTTGCATATACACTGTATGTATTGTGTTTTTAACACTATGATGCTAAGATCTCTTTAAACTGAAAAGAGAAAATCCTTGATGTTATCCATAAAGATATATTATTAATGTGGGGGAGAAGCCACAAAAGCCACAAATGAGATTGTTATTTTTGGTATTGTGGCACTAAAAGAGGTAGATGTGTAGCAATATGACTGATCGCCCAACTGTCCTACTTCATTAAGCTCTAATGATAATACAGTATATGACCCTACTAGTTGTTATTGGAAGGTTTACTGCATAGTTGTGTACTGTATAAATACAGTTATGTGTGTTTTGTAACCCTCTCATCCCCCTTTAAACTTTTGACATTCATGAGTCACTAATTTAATTGCAGCTGGATGAAAGGTTGTCGTTGCCAGTTTTCCTCATTGCTATTTATCCATAGGCACCTCCCAGAGGTGGATGCCATAAATGAAAGGATATTTTTTTAAGCAGATTGATTGCTAATGAAGATTTATATTATTGGTTTTACATATGTGCCTAAGGTTAAAGGGCGATTGGGTTCGTGTTTGCATTTTTCATCAAAGAACAGATTTTCTCTGTTATATCTGTTTGTATTTAGTTTGAGAATTCACCTCAGTATGTTTATAAATGCCCAGTTGCACCTTTTCTCTTAAGTGGAATGTCTCCTTTTCCCTTCCCATTTGATCCGAGTATCAAGACAAATCCAAATGAATCCTTCCCTTACCAGTGTTGATGCTGATGGAAAAACACATTTTCAATCAGATCTGCACTTGTGGGGTGAAGGAGATAAAAAAAAAAAAAAGGATTAATTGATTAAAAAAAAATAGTGCTTTATAGTTTATGGTTTGTGCTCTGCTGCAATATTTTTAAAAAATCCTGAGATTTCCCCCAAACTTCCGAGTGGATGTGAACTGATTAAAGTAGCATTTATGGTAGTTTTCTATAGAAACAAATGGTGCTTTTTAAAGAGTGACTTATGACGAGAGACCACCTTGCAATAGGATCACATCTGCTGCACCCTCATCAACATGTTGATGTTCCGACCCATTAGTACTCGGTACTCATTGGTCAAATAACACCCATCTTTGAACTCGGCCTTCAACCACACACCTGTAAAAGTTTCATGACTGTATCTTGCACGGTGTGACAGGTGTGTTGTACTTCCACCTGTTTTGAAGTGCATTTTAATTTGCGTGTAAAAACAACCTTGAGTGGAAATTTTAGAAAGTAGAATTTTAAAAATAAATCTTGAAATATATCAAAAACAGGTTTTCGCTTGGCAGAGTCGGAAAAATTGGCGTAGTTCCATATCTCCATGAGTTAATATTTCCTACATTGTTTTCACCATTTGAGGTTTGACTGGTGCTCTTTTAAACCATGTCATGTTGCACTGTCCTCCTCTGCTGCAATGGTTTAATGGCACCTGACTGGTAAATCAGCGCTACCAGCTCCTAATATTCACCCAAACAGCAATGAGATATGCATTCATTTGCATTTTCTGCTACAGATTTTCTTGAAATTCGGTTAAATTTGGCTCCACATTTGGATAGTAACCTAGCCACTGATGGGTGTGGTTGGGTTTACCTGTAACCACAGGGAACTGGAGGTCAGTTAAGTTGCTCTTTAACAACACGTGTCATTGCCCTGTTGAGAAAGACATGTCATGTTGTTGAATTGATCTGCTGGAAGATCTCCTGACTTGATCTGTTTGATGACTGGTACTGTGTACTGCAAGATTAAAAGATTGCACAGAAATTAAACAATGTGGACGACTCGACTGGCTTCATATTTCTGCTTTGCCACTCAGAATGAAAAAGCTGTAAATTTCTACCCCAGTTATTGGACAGGATGCATCTCCCATCCATTTGTCCTATCTCATACTAAATAACCTTTCTCCTGTCAACTGTTGGAACTCTTTGTTTCCTTTTCATTCTCTTTAGCGTCATATTGTGTGGAAACTATTAGTACCTACTGCTGTCTCAGCTGGTCCGATGCATCAATGCCATCATGAAGCGTCCACTTGTCTACAGGCTTGTTTCTTTCAGTTCAAAATTGCACTGCTGCTCAGTTAGTTATTACCCTGCATTAAATGTATGCGTCACTTTACCATGGCATATGAGTGTTGAGGTGATGAAAAACAATTAATCACATGATTAAAATCATGAAACCCTTTACAGTCGTCTCCTACTCTCTTTGTTGACAGCACTTGTTGAAATGATTTCAATTGTTTTGTGAGAATATCACTTATTGTATTTTGTGGTAGCAGAACATTTAACATTATTAAGCTAACATAGCCATTTTAAACCCCATGTACAGTGTGCACAGAAACACTCACCACAGCAGCATTTTTAAATGTATGGTTTTTCATGGCCAGCAGGTGGCGTCATCTGTTTACAAGAATCCATGCCTAAACCAAGACCAAATATTGAATAGATTAGACATTCATTAGAAACTCAATAATTTACACAATATGTTTAGCAACACTAAATCACAAATGATCGCCTGAGTTCTTGGCACTCTAAATTAGCTGAGATCTGACATTACATCCAACATTACCTTTCAAATGTGGCTAAAGACAGAAACATCCAAGGTAATGGTTGAAATAAGCTTATGGAGATAACAGTGCAATTCAACAAAAGTTCTTAAGGTTGCCTGCTAGTGTAAATCTATCCATTTAGCAGTGATTATCACATTTCTGTATATGAATAACAACATTAACCAACACCATTTCCAACATTATGACATAACACAGAAAAGGCCATTTCACATAGTGAGTGAGTCTACTTCTGAAACTTAAGTACATTTTGTTTTTAATACTTCTGTGCCTATGATGGAATGTTTTTATAGTGTGGGGTTGAGACTTTTATCTTAATAATTGAAAACTTCTGGCACAAACTATTTTACCCGCAGGAAGGGGAAGGGGGGAGGGGGAGGGGAGGAGGGGGAGTGGGACTTCTTCAAAGAAGTTTGGGAACCACATGATCTAAAGAAAGACAAGGCAGTGTTGTGGAGGCGCTCACGGCACCAGGTCAGTAGTGTGTGTATAGCCATGAGTTAATGAATATTCTCTGATTTGACTTGTGTCATGTTTGTAACTTTTTCCATAGAAAGCTGAAAATGTTTTCACAATGCGTCACCGAGCCCCTCATACAACCCCAAGTGGGTGTTATGAATGTGACCGTCTTTTCCTGATCTTAGCTAATGGATATCAGGTGACACACCAGATGAGTATTATTGCATAACTTAGTACATTTCTTTAGGTCTTCATGAGCACTTTAAGAAAAAGTTGAGCCTTAAAAACAATGTTAATTACAAACAAAGAGTGACATTTGGACGCCTGTGATAAGATAAGCCTGACGGGTCTGTGCTATTTTAAACCTGGCAGCTATTTTGGACCAACAGCTTCATGTTGAACTCATGGGGTAAAACAGGTGGTGCAAAAACATATCAAATGTATGTTAACATAATGTAATGCAATATAGGTAAATATAATACAGCTGTAATGATTAGTCAATTAATCTATTAGTTAGAAGAAAGAAAATGAATTGGTAACTATTTTATCAATCGATTTATCTTTCAGTCATTTTTCCAGTAAAAATGTCAAACATTTGCTGGTTTTACCTTCTCAAATGTGAGGATTTGCTGCTGTCACGTATGATCAAGGAAATAATTGGCAGATTAACTGATGAGGAAAAAGATTGTTACTTGTGGTCCTAAAATATATCCCCTCAAAGCACTTTGTGAACTCTACCGTTTCCAGGAAGACAACTCTTCAGAAAGAGACAAAGCTTTTAATGAAAAAAAAGATTTTTTTCTCATATTTTCATGTTTCTTTCCCCGACTCCTCTCTGTAGTGCAAAGATGAAGCTGACTGTAATAGCTGCATTGTGCCTGTCCCTTCTTTTGAATATTAACTTCTCCCTGGCCAAGAAAAAAACAGGGCTTGCTGAGAAATTAAATCTCTTTAAGAAGAAACCAAATGTGGACACCAAGTCTAAGGGTAAACAACAGTTCAACCAAGGAAGCTACCCTCAGCAACCAGGCAGACCTATGGGAAACCCTAACTCAGGAGGTTACCCCCAGCAACCAGGATACCCAGCAGGGGGCTATCCAGCTGGTGGTTACCCAGCACAGGGCTCCCCATATGGAGGAGGTTATGGAGGTTATGGCAGTCAAGGAGGTTATGGTGGTTATGGCAGTCAAGGAGGTTATGGTGGTTATGGCAGTCAAGGTGGTTATGGAGGTTACGGTGGTCATGGAGGTTATGGAGGTTACGGTGGTCATGGAGGTCATGGAGGTTACGGTGGTCATGGAGGTTATGGAGGTTATCCAGGTGGATATATCAACCACAACCCCAACAACAAAATCCCAAGCCCTCACTATGGTGGCAGTTTTGGTTACGGGGGCTATGGTGGTGGGGGTGGTTCTCCATTTTCGCACTCAGTTCAGGCAATGGGGGTGTATCCCCAAGATAAATCCAGAGGGTTTGGGCGCAGTGCAGTAATGGCAGCAGCTGGAGGGGCGATGGCAGGAATGGCTCTGGGCTACGGGCTAGGGAGGTTCCCTCGTCCTCACTTTGAGTTCCACAGTCCCCAGGAGGAGTATTACTACAACCACTACATGTACAGGAAATATGGTGTCAAGTCTACTGATACCAATGACTACAGCAGAGACTACAAGTACAGCCAACCATCTGAGACCTATGACAGGTACATGGACTCATGCATGAAGAGAACAGACGTTCTGCCTGAGGAGAATCAAAAGCCAAAAAACAAACCAGCTGCCACCACCACCACTACAACTACAACCACAACTACAACCACAACTACTGTTGTCACCTCAGCTCCAGACACTGGCACAAGCAGCAACACAACAAAGACCAACAGCACTGCAGCAGAAAAGTCCCCGACCTCTGCACCCTCAACTCCTCGCTCTCTAAATCAGCCTGAAGCCAGTCCTGTGCCTCCAGCTTCACAGGCTGTCAGAAAAGCTGCTACTGATGATGATGATGATACAGTCAGTATTGTGGAGATCGGCTATCCAGCCCTGATCAGACAGCTGAAGGTCAAGAGATGTTTGGAGCTGTACATGGTTTACTCTGAAAAGTACTTGAAGAAAAAGTCCAATGCGAGTGATGGGGTTCAGGGACTGGAGATGGGCTTGCGAGGGTTTTTAGCTATTGTCACCAGCACTATACTGATGCTACTGAACAGCAACATACTAATACTGCTGCACTGAGGCCCTCATTAGCAGTTAAGTACATAAGCACCATGGACGCTCAAAGGATGAAAGTGTCAGTCCACTGGTCCATCACTCTGAAATGATCTTGACAACTACTGGATGGATTGCCATGAAATCTTGTATGGACATTTGGGTACCATGGAGGTCAAATCCCAATTACACAAGGTCAACATTTTTGGCTTTGAGTAAAATATCTTAATGAGTTTTGGGTGGATTGTCACAATAAAAGTAATGCGTTTGGTGATGCCCTGACTTTTTCCATCCAGTACCATCATTAGGTCAATTTGCTTTATGACCAAATATTTGCAAAACTAATGACATTCTTATCATCCTCAGCTAAACGTAGAGCATAATTAGTATTCTAACCAAAGCTAAGATGGTGGTAAACATTGTGAGCATGTTAGCGCACTGACATTAACATTTAACTGAAAGCACCAATGTGTTGATGTACAACACAGAGCTGCGAGCACAACTGTAAACTTAGTCCTGTTTTATTTATTTAAGCAAACTGTCCAGCGTCAGTGGCTGAGGGGATTAGTTTTCGCCCTGGAGCTGGAACCGGCTCTGTTACAGTGTCACCTGTGTAAATAAACAGCTTTTGCAACACTGGAGATGAGCTTGAAGTATGAAATAGTGATTGTATAACTCAAGGGGTGCTGATGTTGAACGACTGTCTGATTCAAGGGCACTCGAAAAAGGAAAAGAATTAATTATTATATGGACTAAGAAGAATATAGTGAATGTTTTCTTGATGTACTAAATATAACTGAACCTTTATGCAATCACTGTATGGAGCGTTGAAATACAGATAATCAAATCAGAGCCCTGTTTAAGGCTGGTTATGATCTCTGCTGGTACTTGTTTTATTTGGATAAGTATGCATGTTGTTTTCCTAACACTTCTTAATTTAGTTATGTTGAAATCAATGCAAAGGGAAAAAAAGCACCTTTTCTCAATAATTCTGTATCGTGGATGAAGTTTGCTACTTCTTTTTCTCAACGGACGTTGTGCAGCACATTGAATGTTTTGGAATATTTTCATATACTTGGCTCCCTCTTCCTCTTCATTTCAGTGTTTTGCCTCTGAGGCAGCGTATGCTTGTAAAAATTCTTAGTACATCTGATGAACTGAATCTGAACTGAATTAATCTCTGCACCTCCTGAATGTTATCTTGCATTATCAGTCTGTGGTTGGCGAGATTGAATTATGATTTGTACAAGATTTTGTCTAATCATCAAACAAATTAAAAGGTGCACTGTGGAGTTGTAATTGTGAACAAATGGTTTATATTCTACCTTTTTTTGTGAACGGCTCCACACTGTGCCTGTCTGAAAACTGTTACTATCTTCTACTGTCATAGATACCTGATATTGATGTGTAGTCTGCAGGCTTGTTTTCTTCAGAAAGTAAAAGTTGAACAGCTGTTTTCCCCTGCAGTACTTTATCACTTTACCATGGAAAATGAGTGATTTGGCAATGTAAAACCAGATTTAACATTAGAATCACCCTTAAAAGTTGTTTCCCATCTTGCCTGTCAAGCAAAATCTAATTATTGTGTCTTTTTCTGTGAAAATATCACTATTGTCTTGTGTTGGAGTAGTAAACCAATAGATTCATGAGTGGATTCTTTGGGTTGATATATTAAATGAATTAACAGATTGTCTATTGCAATGACTGTTTTTATTCTAAGAGAGACAGGGGGTTATGGGTTCGCTGAATGATTCTCAAATGGTTTTCAATCTAGGACTTTCAATGGGCAACAGGTGGCGTCATCTGTATTTAACAATGTATTCCTGCACTGAGCTCTCTGTTTGGCTCCTAAAAGGGGCCACGGGACGGACTCAAACCCAGGCTGCTTCGGTAAGAACTGAGCCTTCATGGTATGCGCTCTTGCAGGTGAGTCACCGAGACGAGCCATCCTGCATTCTTTTACCACAAGTCCACAATGCTGCCAACGAGCAAATGGGAGCTTTTGAGATGAACCGCAAAGTCTGAAGTGTCTGAAGGGTATTATTACATTACATTAATAATGAATGAAAGGGACGTATTGCTCAATGAGAGATGAGATGTAACTTTTGGTTTAGTAAGTTTCAAATATTTGATCCTTGAAGAACTGAGCTTTTATCTGATGATGATAAGGTAGTGGAAGGAAATTTAGCTTATTAGTCCACTACATTTGTCTGACAGCTGTAGTTAGGAGTTACTTTTAAAATTAATATTAAATTATTATTTTTTTAAACTTTATCAGTGGGATAAAAAAGGTCCCAAATCAAATAAGACATCATGCCCTTTTTCAAGAAGAACTGTAGTATAAGTGACAGTCCGAGCTTAGCTAATAAGAATGTACTATAATCAAGCCAAACATGTATCTTCTTTTATATGCCATAATATCGTCTATTTAATGCCATCAGTGCCCCTTATTACTGCATACTGGTCATTAAGGCATGCATATTATAAATGCATATTATTTATAAGGTAAATTAGCCACAGCTTGTCCAGCTGATTTGTTTGTTAATGTCAGGCATCATTATATATATATATATATATATATATATATATACATATGTGTGTGCGTGTGTGTGTGTGTGTGTGTGTGTGTGTGTGATGAACGTAATATTGTATGTATAAACTGTTTAAAATCAGGAATAAAAATGTTGATACTAGTCCGGTTTCAGGCTTGTATCAGGTTTGTACCAATTGCATCAGCAAATAAATATTTAAATTTTTTTTTTGCAGTCAGGTTTTTATGCGTGTCTGCACATGAAGATAAAACCAAACCTACGCCTTTTACATTTTGCTCATAATAATAATACGTCTGTACAAAAGTACATTTTGGATGTAGGAATATACTAATACTAGAAGGTTTTTACACTGTTGTACTGGTACTTTTACTAGATCAAAGGTTTCAACCACCACTGGTGATTTTCCGGATGAGGCTGACATTGTCACAAGGTTTGATGATGCTGGGAAGTGAGTCGAGTGAAGCCCCGCCCCTGTCTTCTGTTTTGAGGCGATCCACATCCCCCGGCGGCGTTACGTCATATGGAACTATCCAGGTTCCTAACGAAGCAAACGTTCACGTCAATGCGCAAGTGGAAGGGTTTGGCAAGCTCCGGGAAGCAGTGAAGCTAAGTAAAACGAAAAAAACAACAACCAAAACAACCATCACTCAAGGTAAGACTGGCTCTTTATTTCAAGTACTTCTCCATTTTTACGTTAATTTCTTTTTACCTCACGCCATCATCTGTCTTCAATGAAACCCGTAGCTCGCTCACCCCCTCCCTGATAGTAAACTGGTCGTTTGGTCAGTAGCAAAGGACAGGCCACATCTAAGTGAGTGCACTGTCAGTACAAGGTCAGTGCTATTGTTTATCTACAGTGTTTTCATAAATATTCCGTTTATGGGTTGCTTTGTTCGGAGGTGTAGGATATTGTTGTCATATCGTTAAAAAAAATTATTTAAATTATTATTGTGTACCATCACTGCCACACCTGTTGTGTTTGTGTATTGAGAGATTTGTTTTCTGAAAATTATGAAATACAATTTGTAAAATTGGGCGATTTAAGGGTGAAATTAATGTTAACAGATCCATTAAAAAGAAAAATGATGACCTCATCTTGTTAATGTGACTTTTGTGCCCTGATTGTTACTTAACATTTCATAATATCCTTATCTCATAAGTATTTGCCGTCTATCTAATGCCTTTGTGGGATAGCCTATATAACCTAATACCAGTGTTGTTGTTGGGTGTGTGAATGGGCACACAGAGTGTTGGCCATGTTTCCAGACACACTTAATACCTCTGTTTGCAACAGTGAAATGAAAGGGTGGCTGATACCACAAAACCTGGTTTCAATCCCATATCTATTAAATAATATGACGACCAGATCCACTTCATCATTACCAGTGTCAGTACTTTATTAGTATCAGTTTTGATATCTATTCTTGAATTGCCAAAAGCAGTACATGTGCTATATTGCAAGGGAGAGGAGTATTTAATGATTCATGAGATGAATTAATTATTGAAAGGCTACTTCTGAAACCACCAAATAATTTGCCAGACATGAGGCATTTCATATTTTTTCTGTTAATGACTAAACCACACTAATGTTAAAACACAGGACTTTAATGTACACTTCACAAGTGTGAAACACACTATGAGAAAAACTGTTGCCTGATAATCAGATTTCATTTCATTTTATGATTAAATAATTGGCATACAGGTCGTTCCTTCTACGTACGTGCTACAGTAGTTGCTGACATCTTTCATAGGCTTAAACTAAGGAATAAAAGTGAATAAAATCAAGTTACGGGTGGGCATTATGGATAAAATCAAGAGCTGATCAATCCAATGGCAGAAAATTATGTTTGTAGATGCAATTTTTCATGTAAAAAATGCCTCACATTCTCTGGTTTCAGCTTCTCAAATGTGAGGATGTGCAGTTTTTTATATGATAGTAAATTATGTACTTTTAGGTTTTGGACTGACAATAACATTAGTTACAGGGTAGTCTTGACTAGGCTTTCTCCCTTTCTTAATCTTCCTTTTTCTCTCCCTGCCCATCCCTACAGGGTGAAGATGAAGATGAATTCATTATCTGTACTGTGTCTGTTACTTCTTTTGTTTCACACCCATTTCTCATTGGCTAAGAAAGGGGGCGGTGGCTTTGGGAAAAGCTTCAGCTCAAAGAAGTTCCCTACATCAAACCGAGGCACTAATACAGGCCAGAAAAATAATCAGGGTGGATACCCCAAACAGCCTGGACAAACCAATCAAGGAGGCTACCCTCCGCAGCCAGGAAGACCTGGGTATCCGGGCGGCTACCCTCAGCAGGGGGGTGGAGGAGGGTACCATAACCAGTATCCAGCACGGGGCTCCCCATATGGAGGAGGTTATGGCAGTCATGGAGGTTATGGCAGTCATGGAGGTTATGGAGGTTATGGAGGTGGATACATCAACCACAACCCCAACAACAAAATCCTGAGCCCTCACTATGGTGGCAGCTTTGGTTACGGGGGCTACGGTGGTGGGCGTGGCTCTCCCTTTTCCAACTCAGTTCAGGCAATGGGGGTGTATCCCCAAGATAAATCCAGAGGGTTTGGGCGCAGTGCAGTAATGGCAGCAGCTGGAGGGGCGATGGCAGGAATGGCTCTGGGCTACGGGCTAGGGAGGTTCCCTCGTCCTCCCTTCAACTTCCACAGCGCCCATGAAGAACATTACTACAACCACTACATGTACAGGAAATATGGTGTCAAGTCTACTGATACCAATGACTACAGCAGAGACTACAAGTACAGCCAACCATCTGAGACCTATGACAGGTACATGGACTCATGCATGAAGAGAACAGACGTTCTGCCTGAGGAGAATCAAAAGCCAAAAAACAAACCAGCTGCCACCACCACCACTACAACTACTGTTGTCACCTCAGCTCCAGACACTGGCACAGGCAGCAACAAAACAGAAACCAACAGCACTGCAGCAGAACAGTCCTCAGCATCTGCACCTTCCACTCCTCGCTCTCTGAATCAGCCTGAAGCCAGTCCTGTGCCTCCAGCTTCACAGGCTGTCAGTGAGGCTGATGACGATGATACAGTCAGTATTGTGGAGATCGGCTATCCGGCACTGATTGAGCAGCTGAAGGCCAGGAGATGTTTGGAGCTGTACATGGTTTACTCTGAAAAGTACTTGAAGAGAGAGACAGGAGGGGTGCAGGGACTGGAGATGGGCTTGCAAGGGCTTTTAGCAGTGGTCACCAGTACAATACTGATGCTACTGAACAGCAACATACTAATGTTGCCGCACTGAGGCCTTCATTAACAGTGAAAATGATGGAGAATGTGTCCAAGAATTTCACCAAACAGATGGAAAACATTTATGGAGGGATTAATCTCTTACAGTTCCTTTTTAGGCTGCATGTTTGAACTATGTATTAATGGAAAGGAAATCAAAAGTGTTGCAACAAATTGCACTCCCCTTTTACTCCTCCTCTTCTGAAAGAGAAAGGGCCCATTAACTGTACTCTAATGCACGATTGTGATGGTGGTGAGAAATTTGATCCATTAATGTCCATTTAGATTTAATTTAACAGGCTCTCTAGCCATATAATTGATGAGTGGCACCAGCTCCGACTCGTCTCTCTGTGCTTTTAAAAATTATTTACTGGCTGGGGTTTTTGCCCTTTCTATGTCTCAGAGGAAACAGCATCTGAGAGGGTTAGTTGGCACCCACGGGTCTGGTACAGTCTCTGTCATGGTGATGATCTGTGTAAATAAACTGCTTTGCAATGATAGAGATGTGCTTTAAGTATGATATAATTTCATCAACTCCAGACACATTTATGTTCAATGACTCTGTTTCAAGGGCAGAGTTGGAAAACTGAACATGTTCAATATTCAATTGGCCTACTATCACCAATACTGCTAGTATCAGTGTTTTAGACTGGGAGGTTTTACACTATAAGCATGACTGGGTGTTTATAATGGATCATATCTACTGATGTGTTTATAGCGTGAAACATATGTGAACTTTTATCATATAAGGTCCACTGAGCCACAGAAACCCAAACCAAAAAGGCTGATGATTTTATCTGTGGGTACTTATTTTATATGGATAAACAGATTCTCTAAACAGACAGACAGTATATGCATGCTGTTGTCCTAATACGCCTAAAATGACAGACTTTGAACTCAATGCAAGCAAAGATCACTTTTTCTGAATGTTTATTCATTTTTCCATGTGTACTGCCTTCACTTTGTAAAGTATATTGTATATTTTCTCATATTTTTCTATATACTTGCCTCCCGTCCCTTGTCTGTCCAGTGTTTTGCCTCTCATCCCTGTCTCTGGGGTAGCTTGTGATTGTAGAAGGGCTCTTAAAGTGTAAGACTCCCGAACCACTAATTCTGCAATACATCTCCCAAAGCTACTGAGTGTTATCTTGCATTATCAGCTGAGCTTCACCAAGCTTGGATATCACAATAATCATTTTTATGGAATTAATTATGGAAGCTGATGACTTCAAAAAAACATTTTAAATAGGTACTGTCTGGAGTTTGAATTGCAAACAGTTCATATTCAAAACTTCTTGACAAAACACAAACGTGACTAACACACAATTCCTACTACTACTACTACTACTACTACTACTACTACTAGAAACAATGTTGGTATAAAGTCGTCTCCTCGACCTTAGCTTAGTCAATCAGGGAGAAGCTTCACCAGTAACCTGCCTTTTGATTGTTCTGTTTAGAAATCTCTCGCCGCTCTTCGCGATTCGCTTATCACTAAACTATAATGACAACACTTTTTATAGTTAGTAGACAGTAAAACAATCCCTGAACCAAGTGGTAAAAAAAACAAAAAAAACCACAGTGAACTTTTAATGTGTTGTCGTATGTAGCCAATGTGATCATGTGTCTGGCTTTGAATGTATCTGAAAATGCACATTAATCACTTGTAAAGACATGAATGCCTTCTCCTGTGACGGTTCACATTTACTGTGCTGTTGGAGGTTCTACTGAACACTGAGCTTTGACTCGCATTTTTTGCTTGTCTGGTCAAATAAACTTCTTAACTTTACTAATTTGCATTTGTGGATATTTATTTGATTACATTTAGAACTGGAGGTGACATTTTGACTGAAAACCAGCATTATATGAAAAGCTTTTGAGTAACAACTTGATGATATAACACATGTATGTGTATGTGAAGTTAAGATAATCTGGGTTAACTGTTTTAGTGGACTGAGCTCAAATTATTTGACGCTTGATAACCTTATTATAATTTCAAAGGGAAACCTCAAGAATTTATTTTATATTCGATTTTTTTTTTAATCTGAAAAAGAAATAATGTAAGTCTTAACATATTCAAATATATTTGTTTTTTGTATTGTTTTTGTGCATTGGATGGTATAAAATACATGGTATGAAATAGCAGAAAATGGAAATACTCAAGTGTAGTGCCATCAGACTTGTTTGTAAGTATACATATATGGCAAAATATAGCTCTGGGTTAAGTGTAAACCAAAACTCAGACAGTAAAAAGTCAAGTCTGTTGTAGCAACATGAAGAACAACACGAGGATGTGGCGACACTTTGCGTTTCAGGAAATGAGCCTGTGATGAAGTACTGAATGTGAAGAACACTGCTGTATGTTTACTGTATGTATGTTTAATATAAACACACACTGCATCATCATCAGATTCTGAGATGGTTACTACAGCACTGTAAAGGACAGAAGAAAGCAAACACGAGCACTTGTGTGATCGGCTGCTGCTCTCATGAAGTGGATATATGATGCAAGGCTGCAGGATGTTATTGTCAGCTGAAAAGCTGAGTCATGCAACACTATTCTGCTGTTATGGAGTTGCAGCAGTAAACCCTCCATTATTCTGAGGACTTCTTGTCCATGTCAGATGAAAGGTTGTTCTTGAAAGATCAATGTGCCGATTAATGGTAGAGAGATATGGTTGAAAGCTCCGGAACAGAGGAGCTTGAGTAGATATTGCTTTTGGTTCCTGCTGTTTAGTCAAGAATCAATTGTTCAAGTTCAAAACTCTGTGTTTTCCTAAAAGTCTAAACTGTTGTCACTTAAAAATGCACATAGACGTTGGGTATCTAAACATATCTAAACAGTGGATCATTCACTGTTATTTTAGCAGGTAACATCTGAATAAACAATGTAGACAATAAAATTCAACAGAAATGTTTGTTCTAAGTTCTTTTTACTTATAAAACAATATTAAACATGGGACCCTATTTTGCTCTTTTACATAAAAGTCTGAAGAATGGCATAAACATGTACTTTAATTAGGTACTGTACAGATATACAAGTATACATTGAAAATGTAACATATGCAGAGTAGACAATGTGAATCAGAAGGGAAATGATTATGTAATGATGAAATATACTGAGAAATGGCATTATCATATTTAGAGTATAGCTGCTCTTAAACTCCGGTCTGGAAATTATTTCTTGAGGTAGACTTAACCTGATTACACATCTATTCTTTTTATCCTGCTGTCTTCATAGATTGTTTATGGAGAAAAAACAATGAATCATCACCGTCATTAGTATGATCATCTCCACTACAACCATCAAAAGTATAAAAAGACTGGACACATTAAAAGGAAAAACAGGAGTGTAGGATACAATTGAGATAGTTATTCATTGACAAATATCAACAGGAGGTGTGTTGTCTTTGTTCATCAGTACACCTGCAGACTGAAGCACGGTGTCACACTGACATGTTGTAGATGTTAAATGGGTCAAATTCCTCTTCCTGTCCTCATGGAGTGTCACTGAAGTCTCAAATTGGCCACAGCTTGTCATCTCTCCAGGGTCATATTTTAGGTCACATTTGACTTTAAATCAAAAATGGTCCTGTGTACAGTCAGGTCGTGGGTTATTTTTGGTCATGGTTTGGTTCTGCGTCTTCTTTTGGAATCTCAGCTCTGTCTCCAGCTCTACATGACTGCCATCCAGTGGCCCATCAGCAGAGACATCAGGGAGCCGATAACAACAATGATACTGTTGTAGATGGGGCCACTGGATGCGCCAGTGTAGTACTCCATATCTCCAGAGCCCTCGGGCTCATAGCCAGGCCTGGGGCCATAGCCACCGCCACCACCATATCGTGGGTAGCCATAGCCCCCTCCATATCCTCCATATCCACCGAATCCACCACCATAACCCCCATAACCTCCACCATACCCATGCCCATACCCAGGGCGGCTCAAAGCAGACCCGATCATTGCTCCTCCTATGGCGCCTGCTGCAGCTGCCCCTGCTACTTTCCCTGCACTGGGACCACTGCCCTGGACAGGTGCTGGTCTGTAGGCCTGTCCGCCACCTCCACCCCAGCCCCGGCTGTAACCTCCTCCACCTCGGCTAAAGCCACCACCTCCACGACCACGCCGGGCCTCAGAGCTGGGTAACAGTGTGGCAAGCAGCAGCAGGCAGAGGGCCACTGTGAGGGGGAGTTTCTGCAGGACCAACATTATTCTTATTCTGTAAAAATAAGACAAAGGAAACATCGTTAGGACGTGTGAATTCCTTAATGGAGAGTATCTGACTTAGTGTCTAACCACTAGAAACGGACTTGTTCACTTTTCTTTTGTTAGGTTTAGTTAGTTGCATGTAATGACATTATCATTTATCAATTATTATGATTCTGGACAGTGGTGGAAAAAGTATTCAGATCCTTTACCTAAATAAAAGTAATAAGTAATAACACACTATCAATACTCAACACAATAATGTGTTACTGATAATAATAGGTAATTTATAATAATTATTGTTAATAATAGCAGTTAATTTATAGAACACTTTTCAAGCAAAAAACACTTTCCAGAGTTGAAAAAATAAAGATAATCACAGGTAATAAGTAGCATTAAAAAATGTATTTATTATTATAGAAAAGGCCATCTCATTATAAGAAATATATTAGATGTTAAGGAAGTCTTCATAACAAATAGTAAATCATAACAAATATTTTAATAAGCTATAAATCATACATTCAAAATTTAAAATAGCTCATATTATCAGGCAAACATTGGGTAGTTTAATGCATAAAAGTGCATATTTTAGAATTTCATCATATTCATGGGTGCAAAATCTTGATTTTTAAGTAATTACAAACTACAGATGTTCAATCAGTGCAGGACTCCTGGAGTAAAAATTACAGTATTTCTCTGTAAAATGTAGCATAAATGAAAGTACTTAAGTATAAGTACTTCATAATTGTACTTCAGGAAGTAAATACACCTAGTAATATTCCATACCATTGCTTAGGGTTAGGACACACAGTGCTCTCACACACACACATACAGAGACTGATGAGATGTTCTCATTGCAGCTTTAGTCCTGCTGTGTGGTATTTTTACATCTCTGACAAATTAAGAGCCGTACAGATCACTGGTCTTAATCCAGCTTTAACAAACACATCTTACACAATCACTCTTGCAACACAATTTAACACTGCAGCTGACATGGGATCAGATAGATTTCATAATCTCCAAGTATATAGTGTTACAAAGAATGTATGTGCAGACTATGTAAATTCACATATTATACAGTAATAATATAATATTATAAAGTGTAACATAATATAAAGCATTGTGTGTTAGATATGTCACTATAATTTATCACTGTCAATATGACATTCAGTATTTAGTCATTATAATAAATAATAAAAATAATCAATTGAATATTGTGACATTTTCTTTCAATAGAAAATTGGTTTGATTAAGCAAGATGATGATTGATTAAGTGAACTTTTAAACGACTCTTGGACTTTTTTCTCTCACAATCTTGACAATATTTTTTCTAACAAATAATTACAAAATGTTAGGACTATAAGCAGTGGTGCAATATTTAGTCAAGTACTGTATGTAAGTATAACTTTGACAGAGTGGCTTCCTTCCACTTTATACTTCAACTCCACAACAATTCTGAGGAAATACTGTTCTACATTTATTACATTTACAGATATTACTGGTAGTTACTAGTCTTTCAGATCGAGGATGCACATTTGATAAATTATGATGGATTATCGTAGATTAAAGTACGCAACTGTAGCCTATATGAAGCTGTTAAAATTGACTCCACCTAAACCAACTGCAACACCAAAGTACTGCTCAATAATAAATGATCCCAAAATAAAACAGGGACCATTCTGCATCATGACAATTTTCAATTTTTATGCTTCAAGTACATTTAGTTGTAAATACTTTTATACTTTTACATGAATCTTTTTTTTTTCTTATAGAGGAGTATTTGTGTAGTGTGGTATTATTATTTTTACATAAGTAAACAATTTGAATACCTCCACCACCACCGACTACAGTGTGTTCCTAGTGAGCAGCATGACATCATTTGCTTTGCTGTCGTCAAACTACCCTCTAATCTGTGTCCTCTCAGAAGATGAGTTGAGCTATAATTACACGGGGTCACTTAGTTTGAGAATAATCCAGTAACTCTCAGATTACAGCCACAGTAGCCTAGACTCACAGAGAAGATGAAATACTTGATTTAAATTGGAGCACCATGGTCCGTTTCCCAGTGTATCATTAATTGTGCTTTCTAGAGATGGTCCCTAATTTGGGCAGCAGAGGACGTATTAACATTACATCCAAAGAAAAAGGGAAATACACTGACAAAAACAACAGAGGAAAATAAGGAACATCATTTCAACCTGCTGAAAATCTTCATACCAGTTTATACTAAAAAAAAAAGTAACACACCTTAATTCTAAAAAATGATCATTTTCTTAGAATAAAACATCTCACCTGTTGAGTGGCTGTTTTCAACGGAGAGGAACCAGTGCGGCAGTTGAGATGATGCTCCTCTTCCACAAAGTGCGTGTTTGCAGCTCAGACTCCTCCTGACTGTCTGTAGGGAAGTATGTTTCAGGGCCAGCCTGTTATCCTCCAGACAATCTCAATCAGGTGGAATGGATCACTCTGACTCACACCTGCTCATTGGCTGAATGTACAGTAAGCTGCTGTACCACAGACAACAGGCATATAAATACCTGAGTGTCTGTTTCTAAATTTGTCTCAATTATTTAACTCCCCCTTAAGTGAACACGTAATGAGCTCTCCAGAAGCTTCGACCATGAGTGCTCGCCGTCAGCAAACTGTGTTATAATATCATTTTAAATTATACAACAAGCTTTAAACATCATTACATAACATGCTCGGCTTTTAACCCACTGACCTGAACGAGACAGAGGGAGACCACGGATATATATGTACATCTTTTCTCAAGATAACTTTTTTTTATTAAATAACAATCATTGTACGAAAAAAAACAAAACAAAAAAAAAAACTACATTTTCTAAGTAGTAGCATGAGTTCTGAACATTTTAAAGACTGAGTTTCTTCATTGTTTTGTAAAAGACAAAATACAAAAGCAGGCAAGTCTTAACAGTCACTAAAAATACAACATGCACACTTTCAGAACCACACACACACACACACACACACACACACACACACACACACACACACACTTGATGACATAGTCCACTGTGTACTGCGAGATTTTCAACAAAGGTGTTGGAAATACTAAAACATCGTTCTGTACGCACACAGATAAAAGCAGACATATGCAAAGCGCTGTACATGTGGAGGCAAACTGTACTGCTTTGAAACGATCTTTTGCACATTTAAAACATTCTCCATTAAAGATAATCAGTATAATTCACAGTCTTGTGGGATTTCACTTGTGTTTTGTGTTTTTTGCGTCATTCTTTGTTGGATGTAAAAGGAAAAAAAAAAAAAAAAAAAAAATCCACCCATGAATATTCTTCAACAAGGCGTTAAGACTTCGTGTCTTCTGACATTGTGTGAAGAATGAATATTAAAATTGTTATTCTGTCAAATACTATTTTACTGTGCTTAAAATCTCATTGTCATCTTACTTAAGGCAGTAAAACAAGTAAGAACATTCAGATAGCCAGAAAATAAAAGGGGCCTAAAAGTGTTAAATTATTTCCAGATGGATTTTTCTCTTTAAAGGAAAAGTTTGACATTTTAGAAAATATACTTATTTGATTTTTTGCAGAGTTTGATGAATTGACTGTGGAAAAAAAAAATGTTACAGGAGGTTATGTGCCACACTAGGTCTCAAGGTCTCAACCAAGATATAATCTGGTGCATAAACCCCTGTAAAACTACAACTTGTCATTTCCCTTTTCCAATCTTTATGCTAAGTTTAGCTAAGCTAAGTGGCTGGTTGTAGCCTCATATATACAGTGCAGAGTGGCATCAATCCTCTCAGCTAACTGTCAGCAAGAAAATGAAGGAATGTATTTCCGAAAATACCAAACTATTCCTTAACTTCAATCATAAAATGTCTTAAACATTCAGTTTGTACGCCTGCAGAGAAGGCACAACTGTTGTCACCATCAGACTGATGGTGACAACATACACACGTTCCCTTCACATGGCCTTCAATAACCCCTGCAGAGAAGTTCTCAGCTGCAATAAAAAGGGGAGGGTCAATCATATTCATTCTTTCAATTACAATATTTAACAAATTCTGAAAAAGCGAGGACCATGAAAACACCCAGTGCAATCCGGCACTGGATGGTGTCAGCTTTTGGGGCCACAACCTTTTGCTTATGGTCTGGTCAGTTTCACATTTAACCTGAACTGTGTGGTCTGACATGGTTCTACCATAGCTTTGTACTTTCCTGTTAAAACCCCCAAAATGTCCTTCTAAATATTTCATCAAAGTGTGTGTCTTTGTGCTTGAAGAAACCTTTAACAGGCACTTTGCTAAGAGCATATATTATGAAGTTTGTGCTTTAAATTGATTTTGGGTATCACTGTGCAGTCTGGGGGGGGTAGACAGAAGACAGGACGTCACATTTTAGGCTCATTCTGCAAAGTACTTTGTTGCAAAGACATTAAAATTACTCAGGTGTAGAGGAATGTCTTTCTGTATGTACTGTACATAAGGACAAAGAAATATAGAGAAAAAAGCAGAGATGAAATGATTGAGTTTCAATACACTTTACAAGGTTGTGAGTCATCATGACTCTCAAGACTATTGCTGAGATGGTCACACTTAACATGCACACAAGTCATGGCATGTTAAAGTTTTGTCTGTAAATTGAATGATTGATTTGAAAAAGACTCCATGCAGAAGCAGGGATTCAAAGGAGCAGGATAATCAGGTTCTTGTCAGCTAATTCTCAGGCACAGCTGGGTGGAGGATATTGTACTCTGGGAAAGGTTTTGACAGTTTGATGTGCTGGAAGGAGTCCTCACCATGAGCAGATCAAATACAGGTTGCACCCTCTGGAAGACACCGGAGCTGTTTTTCAATTATACACCGCAGGTAATTATACCTGCAAGCACAAGCAGACAAATGCACATAGAGAATGAATAAATGTCTGTGTTGGAAAATATGCATTTTATATATAATAATTATAATACTATGTAGACACATGTATGACAGTATTTTCTACTGGGCATGTTGAAGACTGTGGCCTATTATAGGCAAAACAGAAAGAGGTAGGTTTTACATCTTCTTGTACCTTCTCCTGAGTTTCTGCACCTCTCTGTCCTCCTCCTCCTTCAGCTTGGTGATGAAACTCTGCAGGACAGGCATCTCAAACTTGATATACTGTGCCACCTGGTGGAAGAGAAGAGAAATGTAATGACAACGCAGAAAAAAGAGAGGCTAATGTCAGGTAAATACAGGGGTATTGCAATGATTTTGTGTATGCAAATTGTCACACAAAATGAGTAAGACATGATAATTCACAGTGAGAGTCACATCTCTAGATATCTGTGTTCCCTTTAAAGAAGAAGTTACAGTGAATGTGGTGATTTACATCATATGTGACTTCTTCCCCCAGATCTTCTTCCATGAGGAAAACTTTACAGACCAGCTCACATGGACCCTGCATTACTCTCAGCACCAGAGGATAGTCACTCCGCTTCAGCTTCACACGCTCTGAAACATCAACACATCCAAAAAGGTATTGACTGACAGAACAAAAACAACAAATAATACATGTACATTTATTGCCATTGTAGTATTTTTCTCATTAAGCCTGAATTCCATTTCCACTTTTATATACTGGACAAGTAATTCACACTCACCTCCGCTTGCATGGACAAGGTAGAGTGCAAAATCATCTGGGCTGTTTTCAATTTTAAACTTGTTGAGGAGGACTCGTAGCACCTGAGGTGTTCTCATGCAGCTGTTGATGCGGACATTAGTCACTGAGCCATAAGCAGGAGTAAACACTGCTGTCTGAGGGAGAAAAAAAAACAGTCAAATGAATGAATTTAATTTCCTATACAACTTTATTAGTATTTATTTTTGTACAGATATACACATGCATGGGTTAATGTGTGCAAAGCCAAACTAATTAGTAAACTTTAAAGTAGTTTAAAACAAATTTGGTAACACTTATGTCTCCCTATTTAGCATTTATAAGCAGTACATAAACATTTAATAAATAATTTATAACACACTGTGACTATATAATGAATGACAATATGGTAAAGTGCATTAATTAACACTAAAATGTCATTGTATGTGCTTACATCTACTCCTTAGTGTGTTAAATATAATTCATAAATGTTTATATCCTGCTAATAAATGCAGTGTTACCACAAATTTAAACATCAACATCAAGTCCAGCATCCATTTAGAAGTAGCACATAACTCTCTGAAACTAACTAGAATTAAATGATTAGAAATTATTGCATAATTTTTTCAGACCAAGAATCCCCTGACAAACACGTGGGGCTGGCTTCACCTTATGGTTGTAGAAGTGTCCGTTGATGGAGAAGCGATGGCGTCGAATTTTCCTCTGGTCGCTCGGTGACCGTCGCTGGCCCCGTCTTAAGACTCCGGCATCACTCTTTGTCCTGAGGAGCTGAGCGGAGCTCTCACTGTCCTCTGTACAATCAATAATCATTACCTTAGATCATCGGTTATTATTCAGTGTCCTATAAAAATGTTGAGTAATTGTCAAAGAAAGGACTGACAACACGACTATTCCTGAGAGAACCATTTTTGTGTTTGCAAGCTTAAAAACAGGTGGGGATATCTTAACGTCAAATTTAATCACTGACATCATGAGAGTTAACATCACATGGACAGAGCTGGAAACAAAAGTTGTGTTTCTAATGTTTCAATAAAGACAAGATGAAGCAAATATGAGAGAGAAACGTGGTGCTCGTCTCTTTTTCTATTTCTTAATTTCCACTGTCAAATGTAAGGTTTATGTTTTCATTCCAGCTAATGGAATTACACAATATGCCCTTTTCAAGGCTTGAAAACAAACTCCAAAACAAACTAAACAAAAAGAAGGTTTTTATTGTTGTTTAATAGTTGCCATAGAGATTAGGTTTCTACCCAGCAGTGATGGTGTGTTTATATAAAGCAGCTGAGAGGAAGTTAGAGATCTGAACTACAATGTTTTGAGAGCTAAATTCATTTGAACTCAATAAACCTCAACCAAAGTTTGTTTTGTTGTCTTTGCAACTGATAAGACAACGCAAACAAAACAAGTGAAGATCAGTAATAGGTCGTTTCTACTGTGTATACTTGGAATGGATGTATGGTGTTGTTCACTGCATCCTTATTACAGCCAAGGGAGTAATATACAACATTACTGTCAGTAAAGCCACTCACCTTCTGTCTCTTCTTCTGTCATACCGTTGTCATTGGGTTGGTTGTCGGGTGGCGTCACTTCCACTGTGGGCGGGCTCTGCGGTGTCATCTGTTGACCATCTGTGCTGTTGGGGGAACTTTAAAAAGGAACCAAGAGAGAGTTTAGGATTAAAAGATGAAGACACACGGGGCCAAAGAGGAAGAGCTGCAAGCCGGCAAAACTGTAAAGACATAACCGAAAGTTTTTGTAGATATAAACTGTTTAATTTAATGACACTGGGTGATTATGAAATAAAGGTTAAGGTTGTTACAGTACAGATTAGTAAAGTAAGTAATAATGTTAACAGTGTAAGAATGAGGACTTTAACTTTAGCAACATCACCACTGCAAACACTGATACAGGGCCAGGTTTCATTTCCTGCCAAGAAGCATCATTTTGTTTACCACTTCTACACCACACACTGTGTGTACGTCATATCCCTGCTGTTCTGCTTCAACTTGTGACAGCCGTTTCTCTTAGTTGATGCAGTCTGTATGTGTTGAGATAAGCCATCATGATTTGTGAGAGTCATTTTGGAATTTTTGGTTCTAATGTAAACTTCTGCATTATCAAAACCTGATAGCCAGGGCTTTTTTTGTTGCTGGCAAATGCTGCTAACTGGCATTCAACCTAATAAAATCACCTCTACAGCTGTGGCTACAAAAGTGATGTAGTTCATTCAAACTTAACATAATTTTTATTTACTTGCTGATCGGTGGGAGGATGAAGGGTGGTAGGATCTGTTGTTGTTCACGTGTTCACTGTTGTATCATTTGTACTCATTGGAATGCTAAAGAACTTTTTCGTGTCTATTTTAGGAAGAGCTGAAAATGGGGCTTCAAGCCTAATGACACAGACTAACCTGCAGGAGCTTGGGGAAACATCCAAAACTGAGCCAGCGGTTTGGATTAAAGGGTTCACTTTTGTCTATGGATCATTGCCAATTAGTGTTTTATTCAGTGATGTAACAGCCTGTGTATTTGCAGGGAAATAAATCTGCAACAATAAATAATCTTAAAAAACATCAACAAAATTTAATCTACACTCGGTGAAGAGACATTAAATACCAGGTCATTTCTCATCAGACAAACTAGACATAATCTATATCTGCCCTCGCTGACCCACTGTGTATCACCATTTCCGGTCAGTGAGGTGTAACTGGATCTGTCTGGATCTCTTACCCTTGACTGTCCAGATTACAACCCGAGTGCCAGGACGTGGAGGAGGGGGGTGGTCGAATTCGCTCGTGGTCATCCTGCATCTGAAGCCTGATTGGTCGCCGCAGACCCCAGAAGATATTTAGCAAGCCCTCGACAATTAGCTCCCCCTCTTCCTGTTGGGAGAGAGGAAAGAAGCTGTGATCAATGTGCGTGCACACAAATACAGACAATGGACAGTTATTACCCCTTTGGCCTGGAGCATATAATGGGTATGGTATATTAAATTGCAAATGACTGAGAGCCAAAGTGAAAAGACGATAGGGAGACATTCTGACACACACACTCGCACACACACACACACACACACACACACACACACACACACACACACACACACACACACACACACACACAGCTTTAAATACTCACCTCTCTGTGTCTGAGCTGTAGATTCTGCCCTTCATAGTAGAGGTTGTATGTCTTAAGATGGGAGAGGATTGTTGCCCTGGAAACAGAGATTTTGAATCATGGATGAGGAAATGCTGTTTAAAAAGGAACTTGCTGCTTATTTTGGCCCACTCACTACAACTCACAACACGTTTACATTTATGTTGCCCATTTTCCAAAGCATATGAAGTGTGGTTAGATTGATTTCCTGCTCTCAAGGCAGAATATGAATTTAATTTCAGCACAGTTTGAAAAACAATTTATAAAGACTTGAAATATGTTAGACAAAGGTAATTCTGTATAAAGGTTTGTTTCTGATGGAATTTGTATGTGCTTGTACGCGTGTCTCATCACTGTACACTTTCTCCTGCTGTACCTCAGGTCTCTCTTGCAAAAGAGATCTTGATCTCAGTGAGACTACCTGATTGAATAAAGATTATAGCAATTATGAAATTAATGATCTTGACTACATTACCATGTGTGACATTAAAACTGACAAAAAATATTAAATTGACTCTTCACTGTGACCGTGATTGTTATGCATTTTACATATGTTGCATAACATAGAACTAGCAATTTTCAAGCCTCTGCATGTTGATTTTTAATACTGTATTGACAGCATGACAAGTGTTAAATGAGTCTTAAAACCTGTATAAGATAGATGTCCCCTCCAAGTACTTAAACACTACATACTTCAATAAATCAATACATCAATATGATATAAAATATATAAAATGTAGATATGCTTAGAAAATGGTCCTCAGGGAACTTAAGTATGCACAAGTTTGTGAATAGGTAACAGGCACAAAAATCTAAAATCACCAGCGTGGTGTTCTAACAACCTTTCTCACAAATTGTTATTTTAATCCATAGACTGACTGTTTTAAACATATACAGAAGGTTAATAAAGGTTAAAGTGACTGTTTGAGATAAGTTTGTCTACAGGCGTTTGTATATGTGTATGTGTTCATGTGAGAAACAGTGGGGTTTTTAATCCTTACTTGCTGATGAACTTGTTCTCTCCAATCTGAACCCCGTCCTGTGTATCATCCATTTTCAGTCAGCATGAGAGGAGCTGAGAGAGACAAAGAAGCAACACAGAGAGTTAATAATTTTCATCCATCCGATTCAGTCCCATGACTCCTCATGACCAGCAGTGAGCATAGACACAAAGAGGGCAGCATGGTGTGGAGGAAAGTAACAGCAGGAAGAGGAGGAGCAGGTACAGCTCCAGACAGCAAACAATAACTGCAGATCATATCTACTTTCCTGTCAACTATTTCCTTCAAGATACAGACCAATTGATAGTTAGACCACCGATGTGTTTCTCTACACAATCAAAACATTTGTTGTGTGATGGATTGAGACAGCTGATCTTCACCCTCTCTTGCTCCTCTTGCTTACAATACATTCACTCTTCCCTGTCACCCTTTTAATTCTGTCCTCATGTCAGCCTCTCTCTTATCACATACACACTCCAAAACACACACAAGTACACACATATGCAGCTGTTCAAATGGCACTCTGCCATCACTCCGAAGAGTCTTCCTTCCCTCTTTGCTAAACGAGTGAGTGTGTGTGTGTGTGTGTGTGTGTGTGTGTGTGTGTGTGTGTGTGTGTGTGTGAGAGAGTGTGTGTGTGTTGTCTTTGTGCATCTACAGAGGAGGCACGAGAGAAGCCTCCGGAAGGAGATGAACAGGTGCAGGACACATGGGCCACCTGCTGCATCTAGTTATTTCAGCTTCTTACACATTTATATCTGAGCATGCTACTGGCAGCACTGCCAACACACATTATATACATTTATCCATTATATCTGCATGTATATGTAGAGTGCATGCAGTCTCTTCACTTGACATATAGGTGAAGAATTGAAAACATTTCACAACTCATCTAAGAAGATTCAACTCAAATTCTTGCAACATGAATCTGGACATTTTACTCCCTGGGTATGGGTGACAGTGCTGGTGGGTTGATCCACCACTTTGGTCCATAGTGAGATATCTCAACAACTATTAAATGGATTGATATATGAAATGTTGTATAGACATTTATAGTCTGTAGAGGATGAATCCTACCGATTTTAGTGATCCCGACTTATCCTCTAGCGCCACCATAAGATTGAAATTTCTGGCTTTTAGCCAAATTTCTTGGCAACTTTTGGATGGATTGCTATGAAATTTGATACAGTGCCCAGAAGATGAATCCTAATTACCCTGATGATACCCTGCTAACATGATGTTCACATTTGTGGTTTTAAATGAAATGTCAAGGGCTGCAACTAATGATTATTTTCATGATCAAGTAGACTTCCAATTATTTTCTTGATGAATCGATTAGTTGCTTGGTCTATAAGATGTCTTGTTTTGGCCGACCATCAGTCCAAAAGATATTCAATTTTCAGGGATATGAATTGGAGAAAAACTTGAAATCCTGATATTGGAGGAGCAGGAAGAAGCTAATTTTTCACATTTTTATTAGAGAAATGACTTTAATGATTATTAAAAACATAAAACTCATTTTATGTCAATCATCGAATTGATTAATCAACTAATCGTTGGTGATCATCTGTCTTTAAGTGCCATCATCAGGTTAAAAATTGATTAATGACATTCCCAGCCTTGGCTGTACTTTATATTTAGTGCTAATTAGCAAATGTTAGCTTGCTAACAGGCTAAGCTAAGACTGTTAACATGGTAACCATTATACCTGCTACCAGCATTATTCACTGTGAGGGCGTTAACACGCGGACCTTATTATTTAGCACAAAATACCACTGTACAACTGCACCGAGTTGCTAGCATGGCTTAGACTCTTAGTCTTTGTGTATTTTTCCTACAGTTTGAGGTAACCATTGGATTTGATTCATCTGCGTGTGGTATCAAAATCAATGGTAGACTTTTTAAACTTGCTTATGTTGTTTTATTTAATTCTAATCTAATTCTAAGACAAAGTAGCTTAAAGTACATGGAATTTGTGGTAAATGGGCTCAAACATGGTACTGACCTTTACATTTCTGTTCATAAGTTGAAATGCTCTCTGAAAGCATGGTCTCAGTTCAGTTGACTTTAAATATTACTCTGTAATAACACAGCATGCCCATAACACAGCAACTAACAAAAAATCAATACTAAAACTCAGAGAGACACACCTGCCAAATGGATATGGTGTAACTGTCTGTGACAAGAGAACAGTTGATCTTACCGTAGTGAAGACAGTGTGATCTTGTTGAGTCACCAGAAAGAGTGAGCTGCAGATGTGGAGAGAGAGAGAGATCAAGAGATTAGATAGGTAGATTCAATATGTATCCTCAGGTAAGAGCAGTTTTGTCTCTCAGGTGTCGATTTCAAATGGCCCATGGGGTCTTTTCTTGTGAGCGTGACAGCGAACAGAGGGGGAAGAGTGGGGGCGTTTAAAGGAAGAGCTCCCCTTCCGTTAAATCACTTCCTCCTTTACTCAGTCAGTCACACAGGAAACTGACACTAGCCCTTACACAGCCCAAAACTTCCTCAATTCAAGCAGCACGGATGAACTATCATGCACACCCAACCAGTTGACATACATGAGCGCGGGTAGAAAATCTGATAAGACCCACACTTTACCTCATTGTCACACTCACACCACACACACTCCTAACAGTTTACTATAAACAAGGATATTCAAAATCTGACAAGTAGAGTAATGTCGCTTTAAACACACACTGCTGATAACTAACGTGAAGCTGTCAATCTCTGAAACAAATGTGCTCAGTTATTGTGAACAAATTAAATATTAAAAACCAATCAGCCCAGCCCCCTGCCAAGCTCTATCAATATTTCAGCACCTATATTAGCCCTGTCAAGCGCTCAAAAGCCACCACTGACCTACACAATGAAAATCATTAGTCTTTAATACTGCAGTCACGGTCAAGGCCAGCCATGCTCATAGACTCATGACAGATGATTCCAATGGTGTGAGGCAGATATGTGGCTGCCAGTCAAACCAAGACAACATTGTAATTGTCAGGCAAATCAACATGAACTTTAAATCAACTAAAATGCCACCTGATAGCAAAAATTGATCCTTCCCTGATGTTACCTCAGGCTCCTAAAATAAAGATCAAATCAGACATTTAACCTTTAAGGCTGGAGAATCGTGCAAAATAAGACTTGTTTTGTCGTGCTAAGTGTGTATTTTCACTTTATCCAAAGGGGATTTTAATAGTTTTCCTCAGATCAAGAACTGAAGAGTTTTCTTGAGGTTTTCTTGAACCACAGGATACAGCTGGGAGATATCAGTGCAATATTGATTTAGTGATATGACACTAGATATTGTTTAGGGTTTGTGTTTATTGTACTGTTGTGACAAAGTCTTGTATTTTCCTTGCTGTAAGGGCTACATTATAGTTGGGTAGGACTGGATATATTTTGAAACATATACATTTTTGAAACATTTTATTTTCAATACTAGTGCCCATACCAATATTGACAATGTTTTTATGCACGTATGAAAATGTATGAACATGTTCTTCATTTACAAAAGAAAGAAACCTGTCAACACAAGCTCCTGTAAAAGAACTTTGCCGAAATAAAAACAGCCTAAAATTGGCTAAATATGATCCAACTTAGGAACTATCCTGTGAAAGAATTAGCAAACGAGATTATGAGCCTATTAGGGCTATTAGGACTTGAATGATTATTTTCTTGAATAATCGTTTGGTTTATAACATGACAGAAGACAGAGAAAAATAACCATTACAATATCCTACAGCACATGGCGACATCATTAAATATCAAAAGAGATCAGCAAACTGTCCCACTTTAGAAACTGGAACCATCAAATGTTTGGCATTTTTGCTTGAAAAATGACTTAGGTGATTAGTCAATTTTCAAAATAGTTGCAGACAAATTTTCTTTAGATTGACTAATCGATTAATTGATTAATAGTTGCAGCTCCAAAGCCTATAGAAATGTATAAAAACAAACCAGTTCCAAACTAGTGATAGCTGTTGTCTCTTACAACCAGAGGGCCTTGTCTATGTGGAAACTATCTGTAGACTCCAGAAAGCTGTCTCAGCTTTTTGTTTTGAAGCCAACAGCAGCATATAAATGCAGCCAGACTGACCCACAGCTGACCTAGTCCTGTTTCAGATCACAGAGCTCTTCTCAACTGGACAACAGTCCAAATGTAAACTTCATTGACTCCCTGAATTCCCCTGTGCCTCATTACATGTTCAGCCAATCCTCAGCCTCCATCTTCCCCTCTCTCTCCGTATCCTTATGTCTCATTCGGCTTCATCTGCTCAGTTGTTTCGTACCACGGTAACTTGGTTTATTAGTGGCTGTCCAATTTTTCTGATTAGGAAATTCTTTCCTCTCCACTGTCTGAATGTTTTTGCCATTCAGCTTTCTCCTCTGTCTGCTTCATGCTCCCTTGTGAAGCCATCCACTATGCTATTAAAACTCATGACCACAACTTCCTGACTTTTCTCCCCCCACTCTCTCTCTCTTTCATTGACACACATGCACATTTGTTTTCTGCCCTATTGCCCTGTTGCCTCTAAACCTCCTCTGTCAACGTCTTTGGCCGAAACGGACGATGAATAGCTCCAAACCTCCTCTCCTCCTCCTGACCGCTTTCAAACCTACCACCACCCGTCTTCAGCCTCCACATTACTACTTCTCTGCCTCACTATTGTCACCATTGTCATAGCAACACCAAAAACATCTGAGCTCCAGCAACTATCCCACAACACTGAGCCAAAAATAGTGTATGTGTGTTTGTCTCTCCTGCTCCTTGTTAGGCATACTCGGGTTGTCAAATATGTCGCCAGGCTCGATTTAAATCTAAATATGGCTTCCAGATTGTCAAGATCAAGCTGAAGCTATTCTCGCATCTTATCCGTGCATCTATTTGAAACTATTTGATTATCAATTATAACTCAAGTAATTTTTTAAGCAAAAGCGGTGAAAAAATAAATGGTTCCAGCTTCGATGTGAATATTTTCTGGTTTCCTTAGTCTTCTGTGATGGTAAATTGAATATTTTTGGATTATAAAGTGTGTTTGCTTGGATAAAACAAGACATTTTAAAGAGGTCACTGAGGACTCAGGGAACTTGTAATGGGCATTTTTTTTGCTATTTGACATTTTATAGGCTGCATGATTAACTGATTAAGAATATGATTGGTGGATTAATGAAATAACAGTTAGTTGCAGGCAATTGGATATTCTCTTAAAAATTTGTTAGATTAGGTCCACTTATGTAAAACTAATGCAGTCTAGCACAACAGCTGTGCAATAAATCCTGCCTTCTCAAAGGTTATAATGGTTCAGGTTTTGATTTAACTGTTTTAGAAAGGTGTTACAATCATTTCAGATGAGGTGCTGTTGGATTGTACCGTTTTTAATACTTTGTCCATCCTATTTATATCAACATGGGTAGACTAAATAGATACCTCTGCAAAATGACTCCAGAGTTGAAACCACATGTCTCTAAAGCAGTTTCAACAAAAACTGATTATTATAACTTTCATAAGCAGAGGTTTATCACAGGACTGTTATATTAAACTACATTACTTTTAGCCAAGTGTGCCAATTACACTGGCAACTGGGTCCACATCACAGGGCAAAATATTAGGTATGCACTTTTTGGCAGAGGGTCTGTCCTAAAGCACTCCCTCTGTCTCGCCAGCCTTATGTGTGCTGAGAGGAATCTTAACTATCTATTGCTCGTTATGTAACCCGTTTTACTAAAACATAGCAATACACACTCCTTGATACAGTCCACATGTGATAAAATACGGATAATCTATCATTTTCTGTTCAAGATTTAGGCTGGACCGTCATATAAAGTGCTATGGAGCATGGCTCTTACCACTGCATGTGAACTAAATGCACCACATATGCCCAAAATGCGAGATTTTTCGTCTATCTGTATATCAGCGATTTTGTATTTTATGTTGTCAAAACATTTCTAAGTCTTCTTTTCGTACAAACAGTCACGATATCAAACTACACCCAGTCCACATCGCCACATCAACCCACAGACATCATTATGATCAACCTACTTAGCTACACCGACGCTTCTGTCTGATTCCTGCCGACTTTTGGAGCTCCTCTCTCGGCTCACCAAACCCGGGGACGCAGGCTCTCCGGTTCGCCTCCTCTCCGTCTTTCCCCTTATTCCCGTTACTGTCCGTTAACGATAAACTACTCGGCTAACTCGCCCGCTCTCCAGCCGTTGGAAACAATCACTTGGGCGCGTGCATCCACCACGAGCTGATAGGAGGAGGAGAGCGCGAGAGGTCCATCTGTTGTGGCGGAGCTCGCGCATAAGCTCGCGGCACAGCAACCTCGGGGGCCCAGCCGGCAGCCAATCAGAGACCGACCCTGACGCCCCTTTGTTCGCGCTGAATGAAAACATGAAAACAATGGGAGAGCCTGTGAAAAATCAGTTAGTGATTATTATTCAATGGAAACCAAAATGTACTGGAACCTAAATGGGAGTAAAACTACAACAGATTTTGAAGTGTCCAATGTCAAACTCAGTCGTCCCATTTACAACTTACATGTAGGATGTATGGAAGCTCACTTCCACCAAGGCCAAAACAAAAAAAAAAGAAGAAGAAATGCTCCATTATACTGCCACATATTTTTAGCTGTTTCCTGGAAACTTTGCTCATAATTTTTTATAACTTTAGCTGGTAGGGCTCTTTGAATATGAATTACTGGGACATTTCCTAGAAAGTCATATGCAATTTATGAATTATAAGGGAATTGGAGAAGTTTTAAGGTACCTGTTTGTTATAATTGAGTTTTTAAGAAAGAGGGGGGAAACATGTAGCCTAATGGATAGGCTAAGAGAAAAAAAACACATTAACAAATGTCATTATCCATCAGAATTTTACAACTACTGAACAGTCATACACTATAGGGCCACTTGGTAAATATTACATTTAGGCTGCATATTGATTGAAATGCATGTTTACCTGTAGTTTTCTGTTTCATTGGAAATTCCTTAGTTTTGCGTTTCAAACTCATGATGATCAACAACTAAAATGATGCTGCAAATTTTCACAGACTCAGCAGTTATACCAAGACACACATTTCTAACATCCACAGACCAGACCTGAAAGATAAAGTGAATCAATGTGGCACATTGGGGGCAGAACTGTCATGATCAGAGTTGACAACCAATAAAGACAGAAGACTGCATTCATTCTATAACATCTTATTAAATAGTTTTAGGAACAAAGAATAAAACATTTTGTTGCTACAATTAGTTTACACAATTTCTCTTCCAGAAGGTTTTAGCAAACTTTACTCCATTAAATATACATTTATTTTTTTGTTTTTACATCTAAAGTTTTTCAGCTCGATCTTTAATTTATACTGGTAATGTGTTAACATGGACAGAAAGCAATGTTAGAGTAAAAAATACAATATGTAAAGGTCCTAACAAACAAACAAAAGGATTCCACCAAACCACAGATTCAAAATAGGATAAAAATGTATTTACTTCTTAAATAAGTACAACAAAATGGTGCGCTTTCCAGCATGATTTAAGATTAAAAGTTATGATTTGTTTCTTACAAATATTTGCTTGCAAAAACATAAAAATGATGTATAAAAGAACAAAAACATTGAAAAAGATAAAACACTTGATACACAATAGTATATTCTTCAGGTAGCACCCCCTTCAAAATAACTGAAAGGGATTGATGTCTGTGTTGTACACCTTATGGCCACCTTCTTAAGAGCCATCTGTTGGTTAAAATGACATAATTCAAGCCAGAAACCTATGAAGGAATAGCATCTGGGCATGTGAAATCCAAACTGTTTTTACTGAAACCACGCTATTTCTGTGTGAAACACATGCATGTGTACATGATCCTAAAATGAGACAGAATGTAAGATAAAAACTGTAGGTTGAAAGTTAAAATCAAGAGGAAGTTGCATTCAGGCACAAAATCATCCAATGTTCATCTTGCTCTTAAGTGATAAGGCAGGTTCACTCAGCTGCCAATGACCAACAGGCTCTTAATAAGGTGGCCAGTCGGTGTGTTCTCCTGTATCCAGATACAACAGTAAGAATTCCCAGGGAGAAAACCAGGTACACTAAACATGAGAGGACACCAATATATTTTCACCGCAGGACTCGGGGAGTTAAACAGTGTGTGTGTGTGTGTGTGTGTGTGTGTGTGTGTGTGTGTGTGTGTGTGTGTGTGTGTGTGTGTGTGTGTGTGTGTGTGGAGAGAGGATGTGATGGGACAAGTCAGTACAGGTTGCATGAACATGATATGACACAGAAAACAAGGTCACAGGTTGTCCATGTGATTATTACATGTGCATGCCGTGTACAAGAAAATTCACTACAGAGGTGACAAGAGCTTTAAAACCACCCTCCATTTACTCTCTCTCTAAGAGGGATGTTGGCAGGAGGCAGCAACTGCCCTATGACCTCTACTTGATCATCCCTGCCACTGGGGCAAGGTTACACAACGTGGAATCTGAAAACATCTGCTGACGTGCCAATGACACTGCTAATTTTACCAACCACCTCATAACACTTTATCCACAGCTATCCAGCTGCAAGCCCTGAGCACAGCCAACATACAGATGATGATGGTGAGGTTTTAGATTTACAGTTCCCATGCACATCAGTGGTCAATAGCTAGCCTTGCCTCTTAGACTTCATCACTCTTTATGTTTCTCTGTGATTTGGTCATATCACAGATATCAACAGCCCACACAGAATGCTAAAATATTTGGTGATACCAACATTATAATAAATTCCCACCAGATTCGATGGCCCATTAGCACTGCAAACATTTTAATCTTACTTTATTGCATACTGGATTCTGATTGGTGTAATTGAAAGTGGTGCCCCCGTAGTATCAAGACAGGGTCACAAAATTTGATAGCTGTCATTCTGATGTACTAAAAACTGACAAGTTAGATTCTAATTCAGATGAAAAAGACCAACATTTGTGCCCCCATATAAACAATATGGGGGTCCCATGTATGGTAATATTGTATTACTGGTCATTGCCAGTATAGTACTTTAGACTAGCTAAAAGTACATCCAGCAAAGTAGAGGAAGTCTGTGGAAATATTGGACTTTAACCTTGTTTTTTTTGTCCATTTGAATCATTCTAGATCATTCTAGGCAGACAGACATTAGTAAGATCACAAAAATACCTTTGAAGATGCATCCCACCACTGTGTAGCAGGTAAAAAAAAAAAGAAAAAAAAAAAAAAAAAAAAGAAGAATTTTTCTCCCACCCATGTTTGCATTGAGAACGCTATTTGACTTAATCACAAGAGTCATGTACAGAGAGATGAGGCCATAATAGGGGCTATAGCTAGCAATGCTATCAGAGACAAGGCCCAACAATATTCAGCACAAAGCGGTTCAGTTTTCAGGTCAAAAAAAAAAAATAAAAAATAAAAAAAAAAACTGTTCATATGCGACTATAAAGAACTGTTAAGAGCGCTAGTGACATTACAGGGTTTCAGGTCAGTGTCACTCACTCTGACCCTGATCTTCTTGGCAACATAACATGTGCAAACAGTACTTGTGGTAAGAAGGCCCTGACTCTGAAATTTGACTAAACTATCCTGTTTGACACTTAAAGTGTTTTCTCTCTATTTATATCAAATAACATGATAAATGGAATGAAACAGAAGCAGCTTAACTCATTTTAGAAACTAACTTTATCAAAAGCTGCTGTCACTAGGTGAGTTTCTAAAAGCAGTGAATGTAGCTGAGGCTGAGGGCGGAAGGACCAGTCAATCGTCATCACTCCGCTCTTTACAGGGCACGAACTAGTGAAATAATAAATATACTTTCAACATTTATGCAACAGACAAATAAACCTGCTTCAAGCAATCATTAAACATCAACTTTCTTCTCATAAATAAATAAATAGCTTTAACAAAAGAGATAAAAAGTAATTTGGGACGAAATTTCAAACTAATTTTTTTTAAGATTCTCAACAGCGACTGCCAATTCTAACGAAATGTTTTGGTATGGTTACAGAACAATAAGAAGAAATAGAAAATAAGAGCTTTTAGCATTTTGGTTTAGTAAAATTCTCAGTTGGGCTAAACATTTAGTAGTCATCTTTTAGCTGTTCTTTCTCTCATTGTGCTACTTTTTATTTCTACATTTACCAAAATTATATATGTCGCAAACTTTGTTTTTTTTTTTTTAAATTCATGTTTTTTCAATTAAAGCAGAGGCACACAGTGTGGTCAAATTAGAGACTCGCTCTACACACCTGGGTCAGAAAGATACAGGCTGCTGAAACCTTTGTTACTCAGCCAAAATGTGCAGCCTGAACCACAACAGACATAAACAGTGACAAACATCAGCAGGAAACTAACTGAAGTGAGATGAGGGTGGGAGGGGCAGGGGTGACTAAGGACGAGAGGAAGGAGAATGTGAGGGGAAAGTCGTCATCACCACTGTAAAATAAGTGAAAACTATTAGTAACATCAGCAACAGTTATGTTTGGCTGCTGCAAAAAACAAACAATGCACAATCTGTGAGTCGATCCAGAGGACAAAAAAAAAAATTTCAAATCTCCAAACCCCTGTTATTACATTTAAATACTCTATCCAAACAAAATGACCAATCTTAATTATGCAAGTGCTAGTGAACAGAATGATGGAACTACCACATTTGGATAGTGGCAGGGGTGTATTATTTATGGACCAGTCTTCACTGCTATAAACAACCCAATTAATGCCTTAAAACTGTATTAGAAGATCCACACAGAGGATTTAATTCTCCTGTTGTCATTTTTTTTTTTTTTCTTTTTTAGTACTTATATACATAATTTTCAAAAGTCTCTCTGACAAGGCCACATCTCTGTGTTACTGTGTGCCATTACTACAGCTTTTGCAAATTCACTGCTGTCATTACGGCAGCATAGGCAATATTAAAAGCTTGTTTCATTATGTAAGTGCCTAAGTGCATTCGAGGAGATGTTAAATAAGCAAATTACGGTTAGAAAATAAAAATAAAACCCTGATAATTTTGTTCACTACTGAAGCCAAATAAGTCAAGGTTCAAGTAAACTATTGTTTTGGTCTGGTTAGTCAATGATGCATAATACTGACACATTAAAAAGACGTAAACTGTTAGGTTAGTGAATTTTTGCCCAATCACATGGGAGATTTTGTGAATATCAGCTCTGTACTACATAACAGAAAAAAAACGATGATGTGAGGTTCTTCAGCATGAGATGAGCGGATGTGATGTGCTGCTCTGAGGAGTTTTACAGAAGAAATGGGGGCGCGAGTGACATTCTAGATTTGAATGCAAAGGCAGATAGTGCAAAAATAAAATTTCACAATCACTTTGCATGGCTAAGGGCACCTGACAAACCACTTCCATCAGTCTGTATGACCCCGACGTGCATTGTTGCGCTCAAGCTAGTTTTGGTGAGGCCATTAGAGTGTGTGCGCATGTGTGTATCTCTAATGCGGTTGCATAATGAGTCTAGAGGAAAATGATTCCCAACAGAAATTTTGCATAATCCTCAACTGACATAATCAAATCTACTGTAGAGTATTCAGTAGAATATGTTTCATAAAATGACACAGGCAGTAGAAGTTCCAGTGATTACGAGTCAGTGAATCATCAAACACTCTGCTTTGATTGTTTGAAACCCATCTGTCTCCTTCTGGATTAAAGTGCCATCATCTCTTGCTGCATACTGCACACACATACACACACACCAATAATTAACCTCTGTGTGGTGACATCTTTTATAGCATGCTGTGACTTGCTAGAGCATGCTTAAAATAGCATAGTGGGAAGTAGGAAAAGACTGACACAAGCTAAAGAAAACACATACTGACAGGGGGGTTGGGTGCATCACAATCCCAAATCCTGCACCGCTTCTGTCCTCCGCTCTCCCATCCTTTTATCTTAGTGTACCATCATCTTGCTCCCCAAATTCAGCCACACATAAGCCCGTTGGCTATACCCGACTCTCCCCTGGTGCTGTTCCTCCCTCCCCTCCCATTCCTCCCCCCTTCACCGCATCTCCATGTCCCATTCTGCTCCTGCAGGCTTCCTGTAGCCTTCCCCACTGATAGCCTGTGAAGGTGGGGCTGATGGGGAAGTACTTGAAGACGGAGTATCTGCGGATGAAGTCCATTCCAAATGGCAAGTCATAAGATCTCATCCCTTCTAGTTCTGCTGCACTGAGACCAGAACCACGTTTCAGCTTCCTGATGCCTCGTTCTTCAGGAGTACCTGATGAGACAAAAGGGAGGAGAGATTAATCATGAGTTCCTAAAGATCCACAATTAAAAGTCCAAACAAACAAATAGGACCATGGACAAAAACATGAGCTTCCCTTTGTTGCTACAATCGTTTGATCCATTTGAAGACATAAAGAAATACAAAGTCATAGATGCTTAAAGGGTATGAGTCTGCTCATTCCTGTGTCGCCTATTCCAATCCAGGTCGTAGCAGCAGGTTAAGCCCAGGCGTCCTTTTCCCCACCACATCTTCCAGGTCTCCCACAGGGATATTGAGATGATATGATCATACCTGCTTGGCTGTCACGGCCATGTTATTATGATTTTCTTCCTTAAAAATGTTTTATACTACCATTATATCAATCAATCAATCAATCAATCAATCAATCAATCCAGCTATAAACTTAACAGCACAATTTACATTAATTTTACATGGGGTTATCATTAATTGGACAAATGAAAGTGAAACAGTGGATTAAACACCTTACCAGGGATCGTATTGTCCAAAATGAAGGCGACAGAGCCTCCAACAAACATGGCAGTGGTGAGGAGCACATTCAGCACTTGGTCAATTTCAACTATGCCTGAGAAAGATAAAAGGGACAGGAATTTAGTAACTGACTAAAATATGTTGTAGTTTGTGCTGAGGATGGAACTGAAAAATTACCAAAACTAACATTATCAGTCTCTAACCAACCTCATTTCAGTCATGTTCGTATGTTCAGTAAATTAGTTAATTCCCTCTGACAGGTTGACAACAAGTCGCTGTGTGTACTGAATCATTTGTGTGGGTTTATTCATAAGAGAAAAAGGCGTTGTTCCGACTCACTGGAGCCGAGCCTCCAGACAGATTTAGACAAGACAAAACTTTCCAAAGGTTGGAGAGTATTGCAGCTGGAGGCAGGTGCAAGATGACAAAGGTGGTAGAGAAAAAAAAATATGGCAAGTTGGTTGTGTAAGCACACTTTGTCTTCAATTAATATAATATAGAACAAAACAAAGCTAAATGTTATGCTACAGCTAAATACCACATACACACATCTATATTCGTACATTATGATGGGTGCATGGTAAAGTAGTAAGAAAAAAATGGTACACTTGACCAGGAACAACAGAATATTACACTGAGATAATCAATGCTGTGTATGTTTTATTCACATCCAATATGTATTGCTTCTTTGTTAGTCGAAAAGTCAAAAGAAGTGAAACAGAACCTAACTGTACTTTGGTTTTAAATGTATAAACAAGTTCTTAACAACTGAATGTTGTTTATTCCTCAAGAGGTCCACTGCAAGGATGGAGAATCCTGTGCACGGGTATGTTCAAAAAGATATCTATCCATTAATCCTTATTGTGGTCAATGTGACAATAAATCTTCATATTGATACCAGCCCTAGTTTGTACATACGTAGGTACAGGGATCACTCCTCTTCACTCACCTGTCACCAGTGGGTTCTTTTTCAGGTAGCTTGGCAGCATCAGTCCGAAGAAGATGGAGAAGCCCAGGACAAACATGTTCCTGGAGGAGTTGAGGTCGACAAACTGCAGGTTGGACAGTCCCACTGCTGTGATCATACCAAACAAGGTGCAGAAGAGAGCTCCCAGGACAGGGTCAGGCAGAGAGGCAAACAGGGCGCTGAATTTACCCACCAGCCCGAGCAGCAGCATCATGGCAGCTCCATACTGAATCACACGTCTGCTGCCCACCTGGAGGAGGGGAAAGGAGTCAGTGAGAGGCGGAATAAAACGTTTAATAAGGTGGGGCTCAACCCCGGAGCAGCGTCTGCATGTTAAAGTGGAGGGTTTACTTTACTGAGGGCCGAAATTGACAAACTGTATATTTTATAGCATATGATGATCGCTTTGGGGATCTTACACATGTACAGTTAAACAGTATATATTATACAGTCTTCTAAATTAGAGGCAGAATCAACAAGGCCCATCATTAACCACATTAATGGATGTTTCCTGCTCATGGCAGGGTGGTAGGTGTGTCTTACAGTTTACGTATAGCTCCACCTCAATTGAGCTATTAGTTTAATGTGGGGCTGCAACTGATAATTATTTACATTATTAGTTAATTTGCCCATTTTTTGTTCATAAATGTCATTAAATTGTGTAAAATGCCCACAGCAAATACCCGCTAACCAGCCCCTAACCAAAAATAAATATTCAATCTAAAATAATATAAAACAGTGCAAATAAGAAAATTTATGATGCTGTTACCAGGAAACATTTAGCATCTTTGCTTGAAAAGTGGCTCATATGATTAATGGATTGGCAATAGCAATTATTTTTTTTGCCAATTGCTTAATCAATGATGCAGCTTATTATTTGAGCTCTAGCCCTGGTTAAAGAAATACAAACTTAAATAGATATGTGCAAAGACTTGTGTGCTACCTTGGTGATTCCCAGGACACCTATATTTGGACTGGAGGAGGTAGAGCCATTTCCCGTTCCAAAAAGACCATCCAGCACACAGGAAATACCTTCCACAAATATCCCCCTGCAGAGACAGAGGAAAAACAGTCTAATTACAGTATCTGACAGACAGTAAATTGCCCGTGCCATGACTCATAAACAAATGGAGTACTGGCGAGAATGAATAAGAGTAGAAAGTCGAAATGAGAAACTGAAGAGTTACCTGTTGATGGCATGGATGGGAGGTGGAGGCGCGCAAGAGAGACGAGCGCAGGCGTAGTAATCTCCAATCGACTCAATGATGCTGGCCACCACAGCACTCATCATCCCGATCACGCCTGCAGCTGTTACAGTAGGAAGGCCCCACTGGACTGTAGAGGTAAAAGCTCAGTGAGAAACAGCTGCATTTAAACAGAAAATAACTTTAAAATGATTTTATTTCTTATATTTTTTTTTTCTTCATTGCCTCTGGCAGGTTGTAACAGCAGGGGTTTAACTCCTGCTGTATCATAGTTACACCTCCTCCTACTATAACTACACAACCTGTTTATTCTGACCTGTTAACTTACATCACTGTACGCACCAGGCAAGACAAAATATTTAAAACTTTAAATGTAAGACTTTTTAAAAAATATTTTCACTAGGCACTACACCAGGCATAAGACCAATGATCATTTCCAACACCCCCTTCATCATCCTCCTCCTCCTCCTCCTCATAAACACACTTACAGGGGTATGGGATCTTAAACCACGGTGCAGCTGTGAGGATTCCCTGACGAGCGTCTGTACGGGCATAGAAACCATACTTGTCCTTCTCTGGCGGGAAAACATCAGTCACAGTGAAAATGAAGCACAACAGCCACGACACCAGGATGGCCATGATGATCTGTAGCAAGAGAAAAGAAAACACTCATCAGTCACATTAAAGACAAAGTGAAGTAAAAACATGTATTACCAGTTCTAAACCTGCATACTTGTGTCACTTGTTCAATTATCTGTGATAAAAAAAACTATTTTGAGTGTTTTCTTTTCATGTAAAATGTTAATTTATTTTACTTTTGACTAAGGTCACAGGTGAGGAAGGTTAAAGCTCTTCTACAACTCCATATTGTGTGCTACATTCACCAACCACACCCACTGTACTCTGAACCATACCCCTGCTCATATTTTCTTTCACTGGGAAATATTACAGCAGCTGAAGACTCTGTCATTAAATGTGACTTCATTTTTTTTGATTATTATTATCATTGTTCTTTCAACACAATTCAACTTCCATAGAAAATAAGTGAAGTTTAAAAGAGTTGCACCATGTTGCCGGCCTCCAAGGCTATGGCATGTTGGCTACAGCAAAATCAAGTACACTTTAACATTTTTACTGTTAACAGTGAGCCAATAAAAAGGAAAAGAGCAATGGGAAACCTTTTGAGGTGAGAGGTATAAATGAGACTGGTAGGTAACTTTGATGTGAATTTAAGAGAGTTTTTATTATTTAATATATCACCAGCAGAGGGCAGGAAAAGACTGATTTACACCCTGCACAGAGGCAAACAAAGAGAGAGCGTCTTAACCCCCCATGGAGGAGTGAGATTAGCTCTGTTAAGTAATTTGTGACATAGATGGGAACACAGTTTGCAGTGGAGGCAGGGGGTGGGGGGAATATGTTCATTAAAAGATAATATTTAAGAGAATATTTTCTAAGAAAAAGGAATCAAGAATAGGAGTCCAGACACGGTTTGTGCAAAAGGCTAAAAGCTGAGGTATGTATGTACTTACAGGAAACATTTTGAAGACTTGAAGTCTATAGGAAGTCCAGCCTTTCTTGGCTTTATAGACTGGGAGAGGAAAGTGAACGTTTCTGGCATACTGAGAGAAGAGCAGCACCAAGAAGATAGTCCTGCAAACAGAAACAGATCGGTGGATCACAGTCAGAGAGTAGCCTTTTATTATTCTTTTCTGGACTGTATATTCAGCTCCTGTTAACGTCTGACTAGAGCCCCAGAGGCTTCAGAGCCAATCAATTATCCTAACTGCCAGAGAAAGAGCGAATCAGTGGCAATTACGGGCACATAACCTGTCCCTGTGGAGCGAGAGACGAGGCCCTCCGGCTGCAGTGTAAACAGCCGTGACACAGCAGGAACTGATGTCACACCACCTAAATATCACAGCTTTGAAGTGGGTCTTTGCCTATGAGTCGATCTTTACAGTCTACAATCTTTTCCTGAGTAAAAGAAGTGCTTTCTTTCTTTCCTAGACCTCTTCTTATCTGCTCATTCTTGGGCTGCAAAGAACCCTGTAAAAAGGAGGAGGAAGTTTATTGTCACTGTTAATCCGTGAAAGTGAGCTCCAAGCCACCGTGTAAGTATTCATCTCTGTATAAAAGCTTAAGATGATAGTACACCCAAAATAACAGAACAATGGCGAGATAGTTTTTATTCAGTCAGTTTCAGTGGTTTCCAATGGAGACAGGCTTTCATGTCAGAACATACCCAACATACAAAGAGACAACAGAGCCGGGATTTTAGATGTTGTTGACACATGAATGTACATTTCTTTGCATGGGGGTCTGTACTTACAACATAGCAATGCCCCAGTGTTTTCCAGCCCTCTCCCCTGCAGCCTGGAAACCAGACAGGCCGATGAGGGCTACGGTGGGGGTGATGGTCAGAGGGCCGATGTACTTCAGCAGAATCCCGGGCAGACCCAGCGCTCCGATACACACTTCGACCACGGAGGACACGATGATGGCCCCCTGGATCTGACAGAACAAAGAAAAGAGGACGTATTTTAAAAAAATGTGGATCTACCCACTTAAACCCTGCTACAGTCTCACATCATGTTCACCTTGAATCAACAATTCAAGTAAACGAAGCACGGGTGAAGGCTCAGAGAGACAAAAGATGACGTTATGTAAACGTAGATTTTCATTAAATCTTAAACTTAATTTAATGCTTTCATTTTGTAAAATTACATCAGGGTTTCCCACAGCTTCTAGTAAAGGAGACGCCGTACTTCACCTGAAACATAATTTCCTAACGTTAATGGAAGAACTTTGACATTTTTATATAATAAAATAGGCTTATTAAGCCTCAGGCAAAATGAGCAGTGGCGGTAAATTCCACAGCAACATCCACATACTTTATGAATGAGGCGATTGTTAGAATCGTCTTATATGAACCACACAGATCATGAGACAAAATGTGTTAACACTGATCAATCACATGCTTTGCTTAGTAAAGTTTGCCATGCGATATCCTGGCGTAAATCATTGTATAACATTTGCCTCCTAGCTAAAAATGTGTAATTCAATTTATGAATCAAAACTTAAGCTAAGAGAACATTTTGTTTGCACCATGGTTGGAGGAGATGGTGTTACAGAATCACCAGTGAGCCAGGTTTCATTTGAAACCTCCGAGTGATAATCCCATTTGTCTGGTTGTTATTCGTCTTCCTGTTCTCTTCTATCACCTGCACGCTCCTCCTGCCTACAGCCCATCGCTTTCCCATTCAACAATTTGATTCACTCTGATTGAGTTATGTCTCATTCTTGCATCACACAAAAAACTATTACTCAACTGGCTTACGCAAACAGAAAAGGTTAATGCAAATTAACTGCTCCTGCCACAGAAAACCAAACCCTTCAGGCATATACAGACAGCAATCTTCATGCTTGGGAAAAAAAAAAAAAAAAAAAAAATCTAAATGCCAACTGTTACAAGCAGTAGCTTAGAAAAAAAAAAAACCCAAAAAGACATGTTATTCAACTATAGTTGTGCAAAACTTTGCGTAATGAGTTGCATAAGTTAAGTTGAATAACATCTTATGCTAATTTTTACTTTGAGTTCAGCTTCTTTCATTCATCATTGCAAACATACCATACAAAGATGTGTTTTAGAGCACTTTTTCATCATCTTCTGTCCAGTTTTGCTGTCTGCTATCTGCATGAGTTTTCATTTGTCTCAAGTTTTCTCACCTCTCGTATCCTGGGATGCCAGATGTGTTCTGTGTTGAGGAGCTCTGTGCCATTCAGTGCTGGAATCTCTGGTTGTGTAAAGAAAACTCTAGTTATCAATTTGGAGCATGCAAATATAAACCAGCTAATCCTGTGTGGAGCCGTTTTGAGGCCGACAGCTTTTTGACGTTGGGACGTTTGAGAGACAGAAGAAGAAGGAGAAGTTACCTGTACTATTACACTTCCATTTGTCCAGTGACAGGATGGCTCTGGCTGGTGCGAGGAAGGCAAAAGCGCTGGCCTGGAATAATGGCAGCCTGGACACAAAGAAAGCATTGTTCAGAAATGAAATTAACAAGCCTCAATAATTATATCAAGTATTATATATATCGTTATATGTAAAACAGAGAGAGATAAAAAGAGATTTTCTGTGTAGAACCACCCGGGTACAGCACTTCCATTGTCTTTATTCTTTTCTTGCTAGTAATTATTCTCATTTATTTCAATCTCATTCACTGAGTGTGAGATTCCCCCTGGACTTTTGACAGCCATCACCCTCTGCCAGAGTTTCCTGGAAGCTGGACTGAACAGAAAATTTCTGTTGTTGTTATGACGAGGCAAATTTTAAGTGGCATCTAAAATTTTATTTATTTTTTTATTTTTTTATTATCAAATGTTTGCAGAAAATCTAAATGTTTGAAAGGCGTGAGCATTTACCAGGCTAATAACAGATGCTGCATTATGGGAACGGTCCAGAGCTTGAGCCATACTGTATTACGGGCTAAAAAAAGTGAGGATGTCTTGGCTGCTGCTGCAGCAATTTTGACAGTTTCTTTGTTTAATCATTTAATAAATGTTGAAATACTGAAATCAGTGGAATATCCCTTTAACTTCCAAGAAATTGTAGCTCCTTGGGCTGCCACTTTTTATTCAAGTATCTGAGAGGCAGCGTGTGGAAGTATTTTGGGTTCTTCATTGTAGATTGCAAAATTACTTACAATGACAAGGCTGCTCTGACAAGCAGCTGCCTTACTCTTCAACAACAACAAATCTGAAGAGTCACTTGCTACCAGGTGGGTGGCGAGCATACGCTGTATGGGGCTCTGTTCAAATTAGTTCAAGCGAATGTGTTACTTTGATTTCATTTCAAAATTCACTTTTTGAAAATGTGACGTTTGTACGTGTCCAAATAGAGTTTCATGACATAATTGTTCCTTATTTTGACGCTGGGAAAAGTACGCCAACCAAAGTCTGAAGGCTCGTCGAGCCTTGAAGCAAAGAGAATTTAGATATTTTGATGCACAGTTCAAGAGGAAAGAGATGAAATCACTGAGCATGAGAAAATTTAGAAGAACTGACAAAAATGGGAAACAGATGTTTCACATTAAAGCCTCATGAGGAAAGACAGCCATGATCAATCAATCAGTCCCACTGGGTTAAAGGCATTTTCCACGTTTTGTTCGCTTTTTTTCTAACCACCAACTATATGATCATAATCTCCACTTCTGTTCCTGAGGTACAAGGTTGAATAATGGCCCAAAGTGTTTTTGCAGAACGTTATGATGTCTTAGTGAAGTTGACCTTTGACCGTTTGGATATCATTTCATCATTTTATCCTATTAGACATTTATGTGAAATTTTGTAATAATTAGCGTATGAATTCTTGAGTTAAGGCCAAAAACATCTTTTGTGTGGTCACAGTGACCTTGACTTTTGACCACAAATTCTAATCTGTTCATCCTTGAGTCCGAGTGAATGTTTGTGTCAGACGTAATGAAATTCCCTCAAGGCTGAGATATCACCTTCAGGAAAACGGGATAGGAAGAAAAGAAGTAGTCAGGACAGTGTTGAGCACTATTTTCACTAAGGCTTCAGTCAAGGCCATCGAGCTGGTGTCAAAAAGAACATTGAGCGACTGTGTCTGTCTGGGTTTGTCTGAATGAGGTGATTTGGCTGCTGCGGCACACAGGGAGCAATAATGAGACTGAGAATCTGCCACAACATGATGGAAAGATTAGTTTTATTACAAAGATGGAAGCAGTGAGTTTACCTCACTGAACTGCTATTCTTTTATGAAAGAAAAATAACACCTCATGCTAACATGACCTGGCTTTCATTGAAATACCAATCTGATAGATGGGATAATATCCATGGCAACAGGTAATTTCTCATGTCAGCTGGTATTTTATGGGGAAAATGATGGAACTGATGAAATTCTCATGAAATGAAGCAGGTGAATGACTGGTTATAAAACACACACACAGAACTGGATCACATAATGTTCGATCAACGTTACATAAGAGCAAAAACCAATTGAACATGAAATGTGGTGAACTGCAGAGATGAACAGATTCCAGATACCGGATCAAGCCCCTCGATGTAAAGTGAAGACAGAGGGGGAAAAAAACATGAAGGGGAATGTGTGTAAGCAGTGAGAACAAGGCATCTTAGACTAACAGAGTGTAATAAATCTGTGAGAAACGGGATGAAATGAGATATTCCTGACATGCGCTTACTTGTATACCCCAAAGCAGGGTCATCCCTTTTGCTTAATAGGTTGATGACAAAGATGCATCTGTGTGTTTAATCAATTAAAGCTTCAGCGTAATTCACACTGCTTGCCCAGAAGTGATGCAACAGTAGAACCACATGTAGCTCATTCCTCTGGCATCCAGCCAAATGCCCCATGTCTTTAGTTTCTGCAACTTTATGAGCTGCTGTTCTGTTGTCTCAATTGAGAGAATATAAACTACTTTCTATTCCAACAAAAGAGGAAGTCTCAGCTGCACATGACAACTGCAGTCACATGAACAAAACGAGGAAGTTAAAATACTATTACCTCATCATATTCCGATAGAAAACGTATACAAGACAACTGCGACAAAATCTCTCTCTCTAAAAAGTAAGACGTATAATATATGCTGTCTCAATTTAACTGTGAGGTACTTTCAATACAAATTTATATTTAAAAACCGACTGTTTTACAATTCTGGGAACGTACCAAGACAAGAAAGGGCATGTAAGCATGTACTTAAATGTGTGAAGACACACTTACACCCACTCCAGAGTGACATTAAAGCTGAAGACTGGAGAAAAAGAAACTTAATGTTGCCCGTGTCTTTAAGTGGTACATAATGACAAGAGAGAAAGTGGAAGAAAGCGGGGGAAGAGAGAAAATTTAAGACTTTTTTAAACACTGCGTTGAATGTAATTACAACACCTTTTTTCACAGTCTTACTGGTTGAAGAATGACAGAAAACAATCAAAAAGACATTGTTTTCACATTTTTGCCAGTACTTCTCAGCTATATGTGACAATAATTACTAGTGCTATGATTAATCAATTAACATGACCTGGATCCTCGTATGAATCACAGAAAAAGGTCTATGGGGCAAAGAGCCTCTTTTTGAAGTTACTTAATATTTAATTGACTTACTCTATAATGTTTTGATTTATGGGAGGGCTGAGGGCCTTTCCCTCATCTATGCCCATTGTTTTACAATCCACACGTCTGGACCCAGATCATTGACAGAAACTGATGGATTGACCAATTGAAAAATAAATTATTAATTTGTTAATTTAAGTCCTTGGTAAAATGGACTCCTGGTGGAGTCAATGAGCCTCCTAGCTACTGTCTCCTGACAGCCAAAAGTTACAACTGTTACCGTCTACGGCAGGCAAGAAAAAATTATTCAAGACCTTTGTGAATTAAATTTAAGGTTTTTAATATTTTCTAATGACTTTTTCCAGGGAACTGCATTTGTATTGGGTATTTTTAAGACTTTTAAGAAGAGCTGCAGTTACCCTGAGAAAGAGAGGAGATGAGGAAGTGAAAGACATTTAAAGACATAATAAAATGTACAACCGAAAGAAAAGCTGCATTGTCATGTACTGCTGCATGACTGGGGAGTGTTTTTTATTCAAAGCCTTTCCCTGCCTTCATGTGAGGTAGTATTGCTGTGGGTGCGTCTGTGCTAGTACCTGCAGCCCAGTGTGGTCTGTAGCAGGGTGGTGATCCCCACACAGAAGAAGATGGTCCCTATGAGCTGACTGGTGGCCCATTGATCGAATCCGACACACATGGCCTCAGCGAGGAGGAATGGCACAGCGATCGTCCCACTGAAACACGTCAAGTAGTGCTGCAAAGACAAGACGCCAGAGTCAGTGTGTATGTGTGTATCTGTAACCATGACACATGAGTGGTCATGGAAAATTTATGGTGATTCCCCTTTGCATAAAATCACCTGAAACAACATTATACATTTAAATGGCCATAACTCAAGAGTCTAACTCATACTTTAAACACAGTTCATCTCTGTACCAAGCTCTGATGCTCCCAGAAAGGATTTGGATAATCATGGTTAATTTTCCTTTAATAGCTTGGATGGTATGTAGTTTGTATGTGAATGATCTGGAAGTTTGGTTTAACAGTTTAATGAATGAAAGTCTGTATTTAGTAATGAGGTGGTTAAGTTATAGTTTCATGCGTATGTTTGGACAACATTTGTATTTGAAGTTGGATAAATTGTTGTTGTTGAATTATTAATTCACATGGTAATGAATAGCTAATGTTTCTGTTATTTCTTTTCTTTAGTTGTCAGAGAACCAGTTTTGCACTTACCCACTTTATCTGTTGGTCTTTGCTAATCTGTCCTAACAGAAAGGCCATTAATTTGATTGGTATTCCTGGAGCCAGACAATCCTGAGGACACCAGCATTAAGCCACAATATTCTACACTATGTGATGTTTAATGGAAGTAATCCCTAAATAAAACAACTTAAAAGGACAGCTCCCTTAGTGTCTGAAGGGTATTTTACATTGGGCCATCTCCCTGTTGTATTTCACAGATACATTAGAACTCAGTAATGACTACGAGACAGAGGGAAGTGACAGAGAACAAAAGTCCAGTGTCAAATACAAACACACTGAGGTCACACAGTGAGGACATTAACCAATGAACCACCAATATCCTATTTTTGTGTCTGGTGCCCAGTTATGTAATGCATACTGGGGATGGTCGGTTGGATGAAAAACACTACACAGAGATAAGTGCTAACATATTAAAGTGTTTGGCACAGCCTGATCTGTTAGTCAGGTAAAAACAAAACAAAAAACAACAATACAAACAAAAAAAATTACCTGTAAGCCTAAAAACACACACAGGTACCAGGGAGGGGTGTCTTCAATGGTGTAGATCATATCCATCCTCCTTGCGTCCGTACTGTCTGTGCTGTCCAGCGTCTCAGACATCGAGCTCTACATACACAGTGACACACAAAGAAGCATGATATCTTCATAATTCATAACCTTCTTGACATGTTTACTTTGTCCTCTGCACTGTGCTCCGTGTAAAGGCCCAGAGTAGTGTATATTCTGGAAGAATTTGAGTTATTGCAGAAGTACAGGAAAATAACTGTCAGATGACACCAAATGAAACCAAAATGCTGATGTAAGAAAAACATGTGTGAGCAGATACTAGGAAGGCTGAATTTTATGAATGAAAACAACTGCAGATAAAAAAAAAAAAAAAAAATGTATGTAAGAATGAGTGCAACAGATGATATCCGTTGCCTGGCAAAGAAAAATGCACAGTCACAGTGACAATGACAAAAGCACACACAGATGAAAGAGGGAAGATAACAGCGAAGATGAGTCAGACTTTTCTTTGTGGTCCACACCTCATCAGCACTTTTCTGCTATTTGCAGTTTTAATGTTGTAAATATACATACTCACAATAATATATAACTTTGGAAATAGGCCATTCTGTCAAACGTTTTGCTGGTAATTATAGTTTTAGTAAAAAAAAAATAATTTACAAAAAGTCAATTTCAAATGCAGGACTTTTACTGTAACCGTAAATTTTCACAGATTGGTACCGCTACTTCTCTGAATCTCTTATAGGATGTATGGGAAAAGTGAATGAAGAAATGGAAAGACAGACCATCAATGAGTGATGCCAACTGTGATTAAAATAAATTGCAGTGTGCAGCACAAGTTTGAGCACATGACTGTATGAGTAATCTTTTTGAAACGTGTGACTATGTGTCAGTCAGAGACTTATGTGAGAGTAAATTATAATTTTGGATGACAGGTAAAGCACACAAGGATTATGTTTCTGCATGTTTTCTCTTGAATTACCTTTTCTGCTCCTTGATTATCTTTAGTGTAAATCGCCATCAGCTCTGTGTTCTCAGTATCCTGGTCTCCATTGGCACCACCAACTCCGTTCACCACCACCTAAAACACACAAATGCATTTTGATTTTAAATATCATATACACATAAATAAAAACTGTATATATATATATATAGAGAGAGAGAGAGAACAATCTTAATTACAGCATGCAATAAAGAAAAAGGATGAACCAGATTTGGGAGCGTCGACATGACAACGTTTCCTACTGTATGCAAACTTGCTGCCTTACAAACAAATGTCTTCTGCAAAGTAGGTGTGTGAGTGTGTGATTTTCCTGTGTACGTCTCCAAATATATCTATGTCAAGTTAGTCAACAAAGGGAAGATCATTTAAAAAAATAAAAAAATAAAAAAATAAAAAAAAAAGTGAGGAAAAAGGAACACACTGTTAGGATAAAAATCACTTTGTATTACATTTAAAGCTGATATACTTGAATGTTTCAGAGCCTGAGGGACGATATGCAAAGAAATGGAAGCATGCCAACATGTTCATCTGTCCACTGCCACATCTGTCTTCGTGTTGTTACAAGTTGCTTTTTCACAAGCCAATTTTTACTGTACAGTCCCACATTCCCTTCTGAGAAAAATCTCAGGGAGGGGACTGACCTTTGAATGTACTCGTGTGTTTTCCAACATGTAAACATAGTCTGCCGTGTTCACATGCCAAGCCCACTAGATTAAAGAATGAGCAGCAGAGTCTCTGTATGTGTAAGAAGAATTTCTCAAATACTGGAAAGGAATGTCTATAACCCCGAAGTTGTAAAGGGAGACAAACATTTCCGCATAAAATGCTTCAATGGGACAAAATAACTGCGAGGGAAACTTGAGGCGAGTATCGTATTTCATTCCCTTTGTGTTTTACAGAACGGCTTCAGATAATGACACAGGAGAAGCCCTGCGATTGTTCTTAACTTAGTTTCTAAAGGAAACCAGCACGCTTCAAGGTCACTGTCACAGCTCTGTGGAAAGTTTTATCTTTGTTTTGTGCAGTGGAAGCAGTGGTCAGATCCTTTACTTAAGCCTGTATTGACAGATTTTTTTGGGCACTAACATTGTAGTTGATAATGGTGAATGTGTCAGCAGTTGTCTGTTAACACTTCCAGCAGATACGGCACCAATAGCATTCAATTACAACCATGTTTCCAGACAGCAGACGGACACAAGTTCACTGGCTATCCAACTCCGTTTTGATCTCCACCAACTCCTTACTGCTAAGTGCTCAACTGTGTTCATCAGCTAGCTGCTAACTTTGTCAGTGTGCCTGGTTGTTCCAGGCAGGCGTCAGTCAGTGGGTTCATTAAAGCTTTTTGTTGCCCATCTATGATGCTGTTGAACCACTAGTCAATACTTTTTTCAGCATTAACAAAAACAGGAAAGCTGCAAATCAGAAAACCAAAACAAAGAGCTGAAAGACACCATAAAGCTAAGAGGAAGTGAGGGAAACTGCAGAGATGAGTGTTTGTCACTATAAGCAACCTGTTTCACATTCTCATTAGAGCTATTTCCAAGATGAAAATGCTGATTACAGTTTTCAGGAGTTACAGCGTCAAGTGGAGGTAATATTATCTGCTTTATATACACTTGGTGAGATAAATCCGTAACAATGCTTCTTAATCAGCAGTATAAATAAATACAGTGGAGTAAAAAATTAAATACTTAATAATAATAATAATGTAGTGGCACGCAACTATAAAGCATCGTAAAATCTAATTACTCCATGAATGTGAAAGTTCATACGTCCACTTTTTTTCGTTGCTTATCCAGGGCGGGGTTGCAGTGGCAGCAGACTCAGGGAGGATTTATGATCTCTGGAACGCAGATCAACACCAAAAAACGATCTGAGACAACGGCCACATTACTGATGTTGCAGCACCAAATCATGCTCGTTTTCCATTTTATTCTAAATACCTTAAAATAGTACTTAAATACAGAATTTGGGAAAAAAAAAAAAAAAAAGTATCTAATTAAAGACCACCACTGGATTTATAAAGAAACAACAAAAAAACAAAAAAACAAAAAACAAGCAGTTATAATAAAGCACAGATTTGTGTTTGTCCCCGTGTGTGATTTATGAATTTCCATTGTTGTCATTTTGCCTTTTGACCTACATGAAGCACCGGCCTGGAGCCAAGCGGACAAACAAAGGAAATGGACGGACTGAACTGCTGCAGCAGCAGCAGTACGCACCAACTGGCCATGAAGTGGACAGTTTGTGTGTGTACTCTGGCCGTCCGCTCACACAAATACATTCCAAGAAAAAAGCAATGCCAAATCTGAGTGTGAGAGTCTGAGAAAGAGAAAGAGACGGGTAGATGAGAAGGAGGGTGAGAGTATTTAAAAAGTTGTGAGCACATTGGCCAAACCCTGTCTTTGACATTTTTTCATTATGAGCTTACTATGCATGTCCATGCCAGATCTGTGGTTTTGTCACTGTGGGAAAATTTTAAAAAACGGTGAACAAAGGCCATTGAACAGTCATGTACCGGTATAGGGTAGAAATCTGCGCCGTGTTTGCTCTCCTCTTCATATCTTCCCCCCTCACTGCTGCTGTCCATCGACTTGGAGGTGGTGTTCTTCCCCACTCCCATCCTTGTGCCTTCGACGTCCTCCTCCTCTTTCTCTGTCCCTCCTCTGTCTCGCTCTGGTGTGAACACTGCAGATGAATCCTTCAGTCCGATTACATCGTCCAGGACTGCCTCGTCTGCTTTGAGAAATAGAGACAGATAAAGAGAGAGATTATTATCTTGATTTATAACTTTAAGGGATCTAATATCCTGACTTCATTGTGAAGGTCTGATCACATCACACAGAGCCTAAGAGGCTGCCAGGCCTCTTGTTGATTAGAAAAACCTATCTCAGGTTTTGTTTTGTTTTTCTTCTCCATTGTGGACGACAGGAGTATGTTACCTGCAAACATTTATCATCAGTTGCTTCTTGGGCTGTTGTAGGTTTTTGGGTTGTTAAGCAGATTATTAAAGCACTTTTAAGACTCCCGTTTTGTCTCTGGAAACTTGACTAGGTGATTAACTAATCTTGAGCTGGGACTGCTAATCAGGTATTTTGATAAGTGATTAATAATGAAGTCATTTTTCAAGCGTACCTGCCAAGATTTAAGTGGCTCCAGCTTCTCAGATGAAAGGATTTGCCCACTTTCTTTGCCCCATGTTAAAGTAAACTGAGCATCTTTGGGTTTTGAACCATTAGACATAACTATCAATCTGAAGACATCACCTTGGCCTTTAAAAAAAGGATAATTATCTTTTTTGACATTTCACAAACCAAACAATTAACTGATTAAATAATTGGCAGATTAATAGATACTGAAAATGATTGTTGCAGACCTGCACCTATTGTTATCAAATAGTCAACAGATTAATTGAGAAATAATTTTCATGTTGCGAGCAGATCATTGTCTTGTGGAGACGAGAAGAAACGGGGCAAAGACAGAGATTACGCTAGTATTTGGAGAAAGAGTGAAACATGGACAATCTTTTGACAGAAGAGGAGCAGAAACAGCTGAGAGGTGATGAAAAAAGAGGCACATAAAAGGATTGGCAGTTTGTCCTTGCATGTGTGGTACTTTTGTTTGTGTGAAACTAAACAAAGCGACGCGACACTCTGAACCATCCCATTGTGGTTTTTAATAATTATTCACTGTCACTAGCACTTTGGTAATTTGCCATTACATTTATTAGAATCAAAACTATGAGAAAGTGAGAAGTTGCCAAGAGCTTAGTGTTGAGGTGTCTGCCGAACAACAACAAAGAGACAAAACGTGTCAACTGTAATCAAGTAAGGTGTTCCTGCATTTGGTCTCTGAACTGAAATTGCTTCTATACGTATAAGTGGAATCTATTTAAAATTAGCTACACTTTTAATGCTTGACAGCTTTGTGCGACTGAACTGTCATGGAGGGATTTTACATATGCATTTTGATCTCAGGGCCATTATTTATTAAACTCTAAAGTACCAATTTAAGAGTAAAAAAGTTCTTTACTGAATGTGAGTAATAAGACACATCTATCTAATGACTTCCTCCTAAAGGCAAGTGTAAAAAGTTTCTTAAGAGCAACTCTCAAGTGATCGCATCACTATGTGTTTACATATATAGTATATTCAGAGAAGGAACAGTCAATCAGAGATATAGAGTGACCACACATCTGCTGTATTGTATATTCTTGTAAATATATGTTGTTGCGGAATAGCATCACTTTTTCAGAAGTTCATGTTATGTGTGTGAAAAGTTTAAATCTCCTTGAATAATTAGTGTGGGAAATGTATACCAATCTAACAAAAATATAATGTATAAATAGGGATGTAATAAGAGGAAATTGGCTGAAAGGGAAACTAAATTCTGATATCCTGCTGTTGGTAGACGAGGTATGTCAGAAATAAAAGAGGATTTACAACCACACTGAGTGTAGACAAGTGCAGAAGTGAAGATGCTTAGTGCAAATAAAATTGATGCCAGAAAGCAGTGCACCATCCTATCAAACAGTCGAATACAAGTAATAAACTAACACTAGTCTATTCTTAGCTATAGAGCTTCAGTTATAATTATCATCAGACGGAAAACAAAGGCACGCTCAGCTCAGTTTCTGTACTGCAGCTCTGGAGCGCTGAAACTTCCAAGTTAAAAGAAGTCTGAGAAACAGCTTTTATTCATAAGTTTGGAAACAGGAGTAAAAGTGAAGGATTCTTACTTTCATCTTTCACTCAACTCTGAATTCTTACTTTCAGCATTTTTAAAAATACAGGCTTGAGTCTCTCTTATAAAAAAAGACATTTTGATCTAAAGGAGAGTTCCTCAACAAGTTAAACTGAAATAACTAACCAACTATTCTCTGACAAAAATTGCAGAATGGTTTGGTGTACAATATGTGAAAAAAAAATTAAAACTATTCAGTATAAAAGATAGCCACACAGTGGATGACTCAAGCTCAGGTTACATCTCCAACACCTCTGTCTGGAGTTAATAAAACTGTGAGCATGTTCACACGACGTTGGTCTTTGAACAACATTTTCTGATTGAGACAGATGGCATTAGGCAGCTCATGAACCATCACTTTAAATGAAACCACATCTCAAACAAATACTGTGCTAGATTCATCAGGGTCCACTGACAGGTTAACTGCAAAAGCAGTGTTGCAACACAAAAGACAGTTATACTGGATCACTGAGGTAATAATGTTAAATGTTTACTAAGCCTCTGAATAAAGTCTTACAGGTCAGTGAAGACTGAACTTGTTGGATCCAGTTTCCTTCCTCCCACTGCGATGAAAAGCGGTTTCATTATTTAAAAGGTCATCTCATTCATTACTTAGAAACCAAGTTACCAAACCAACTCCTTTTATATTACAGCATTAGAACCAATTAACTATGTACACGGTTGTTTGTATTATTCCTTTCCTTTGCTACCTGTTTTTAATTATGGGTTTGTATAGTACTGATATTAGGGCGGCGACATCCTTTGCTTTGTTTGTGCCTTTGGAACAATTAAAAATCCAATAAATATGAAAAAAAATGTTTGTGGAGCGCTTCTGTCTACAATCAATGTAATTCACAGGTATACTGGCTAAACCTAAGATCAAAATGACCAAATATACAGTATATTTTAAAAAAAACTCTTAATGCTAGTAAAAAAAAAACAAACAAAAAAAAAAACAATAAGACTGAATGATTCGTCATTTTAGATCAAAATCATGATTTTAAAAAAAGAGCAATTTTATAACTGTAAGAGCTGTGATTCTCAGTATAACTTAACTTTCTTACAGCTTGTTAAAACAGTTGTTAATAATGTGACTTTTGGCAGTGGCCATGGAGACTACCCAAAAAGGCCCGGAGATAATTTATACGAAATAATTTAAAGAAAAAAAAAAAAAAAAAAAAAAAGAGGGGCACATCCTAAAAGCCTTGGGCCTTAAAAACAGCGACCATAGAATCACAAATGCCCAGCTTGAGTTTTGATGCGTCATGTCCATCTCCCCTCACATTTCCTGTCTATAAAAGGCAACACTTGGCAATTTTTTTTTTTTTTTATGCCTTTTTTATTTGATAGTACAGTAGAGAGACAGGAAATGGGGAGGCAGAGAGAGGGGGAATGACACGCAGCAAAGGCTGTCTGATGAGGGACTCGAACCGGGGCCAACTGCAGCGAGGACTGTAGCCTCTACACATGGGGCGCCTGCTTAGACCACTACGCCACTCGACGCCCCTGCAATTTTAAATGTATTCTTTAAATTGTTAAGCGCAGATGTCTTTAGCAAAACTAGTAGACACGGCAGTACAGTATCTATTTTGTTCTAATTCCATGCTTTACTTGTGCATAACCGTGCATGTCAGGAACAGACTTTAATGGACATCTCAGAAGATGCCTACCTGGCATCACCTGTACTGTGCCTTGTCACCACCGTTCTTCTAGGTCACATTCCCTTTTCGTATATTTTTTTTTTCCCTGACCCCCAAAATAAAATAATCTTTTCCCATCCAGCCAGTCTCCCTGCTCTCAGTGTAAAATGTTGGGATAGGTGTAATACCTAGTTGACACATCCCATCACTCTTGTCAAGCTGGGCGGCTGGGAGCATCTGTGTGGAAGGGGCAAGAGAGAGGGAGAGGAGGAGGTAGAAGAAGAAGAAGAAGAAAAGAGGAAATAAAAGGAAAGAAGAAGAGATGGGGGAGGAGGCAGAGAGGAGAGAGGCAGAAGGGTAAAGGATAAGGAGGAGGAGGGAGGTGAGACATAAGTTAATTTGACAGACAGCATTTAATCACAAGCATAAGTTATTAGTGTGACCTATAGAGGGTGCAGGTGATTTTAGGGATAAAAGAGAAAAAAAAAAAGAAACCAGTCTCTGTCACAGGTGCTAGTCATGATTAACATGTTAATATTTGAAAAAGAGCCTTTAATAAGCCTTGTTTATGTTCAAGAAGTGATACAATCCTCTGGGTTATGCAACATGGTACTCATCAAGTTAAGATCTGGAAATGTGGCCATATCACAAAAAGGAAATCCACAGGGGAGGAAACATGAGCAGTCATATGATCATGCAAGTTTCAAACCAGGGATTTAAAGTCAAAATTACCTGAGGGCACCAGATATGACAAGAAAAATCAGCACAAGTCACCACATTCGATAAGCTTTAAGTAGCAAAATGTTCTAAACTAAAAATATCTAAAAAGATGAATCACTTATCAAAATTGTTGCCGATTCATTTTTTATGTTGACTGAATAATTGATGAGTTGACTAATTGTTTCTCCTGTGACACTGAGAGGATCATTAGCAGCAAATGTGTTGAAAAGGCCCACTATCATATATATTATATAACAGTCAAAGAGGTTATCTGAAAGGTTGCATGTGGGTTGAGTTTTTAAGTAACTTTATAACTTGTAAGCAGTAGATATGCAAATGTAGGTCTCGTAGTTGTTTGTTATTGGTTATAAACATAAGGTGAAACGTATCTCGACCAGTCCGTGTCCACCACTTCTTGTTCTATAAAAAGGGTTACTCTGACTCCGTGTTGTCGGGACAAGGAATGACACGTGCCACTCTTCACTCAGACAGTGTTTGTGTTTTCATTTCTGTGTTTGTGTCCAGTGCTTCACCAGAATATCCACCACAGGAAAAAATCAAATCAGGAAATAAACTTTAGAGAATTCAATCATTGGAGAATCCAATTTTCCCAATTCAATGAAGAATTATTAGCAAAATTGTACTCACTTCTGGATTCACGCCCAAATAAATTGGTTTAGATAATCTGTGGGGATTCCAGAAAGCAGGTTTAGTAAAAGCCATGGACTGTTATCAAAATGATGCCCAAAAATAAGAGCCTTGTTATTAGGGCTGCAACTAATGCTTATTTTCATTATCAATGAAACCATTTCCACAGACACAGAACAGATCCCTTGTTGACATCTTCCAATGTCTGATTTACCTGATCAATAGTGCAAATCCCAAAGATATTACATTAACAATGATATAGCTGCAAAGCTGCAAATTCTTAAACTGGAGAAGCTGCAA